>NC_087181.1:18788999-18808999 GCF_035594125.1 Scylla paramamosain
TCTAAACTCCCTTCACCTCTCCATCCTTTCTCGCTTCCTCTCCCAGTTCCGCCAGTCCCCTGCCGTATACAGCTGTTGGTTGGGAGGAGGAGGAGGAGGAGGAGGAGGAGGAGGAGGATCCCTAAATGCAAGATCTCCTTTGCACCTGATAATGGTATCCATCTTCATCCTTGGACTGAGAGATAATTAATTGCTCAAGGCTGCCTTATCTCCACCTCTCTCTCTCTCTCTCTCTCTCTCTCTCTCTCTCTCTCTCTCTCTCTCTCTCTCTCTCTCTCTCTCTCTCTCTCTCTCTCTCTCTCTCTCTCTCTCTCTCTACGCCAACAACAGCAGCCTCTCAGTGACTGGTCTGCAAGGCGCCAAGCAGGGAAGGGTTCAGCAACAGCGACACAATTATCTCCGGTCATTAATAGCGGCGCGACGCGAGGCTGAGGAGCGAGGCAGGAGGCGGTGCGCGGCGAGGCAAAACCACTCAGGCCTTTCCTCTCAAGTGTTTGCCGTAAGGAGACTCAAGATGAATAGAAAAGGATGAGCCGTATTCCTTCATGTTAACTGCTCAAAAATATTACTTTGACAAAAAGGTACGCATCGTATTAATTTTAACATCTCAAAACTTCTTATGTATTATATTTTTAGCTTCTTATAATGCTAATATTTTTTTTCTGAGTATCATTTTACCTTCCTAGGACGCCAATTGTTTCTTTCTAACGCATCTTCCTTCAATAAGGCAAGAAATCTTATCCCTCAAATGTTTCAGCGTCTTATCTCGACTTGTTATAAAAGGTTTTAATGGAGGCTAGTGAGTTTTAGAGGGTCTTTTTGTAATTCTAGTGATAGTTTAATTAGTGGAAAAAAAAAATCTAATGAGAAACGGGCTAATTATCTTTGTGGCCTGTGAAAATAATTATGAGAACGTTAAACACTTTTGAATACGAGACTAAAACGTTATGACACACACTGTACTCATTCATATCACTGTAAAACTCCTGCCTTCTCTCCTTCAGTTGTTTCCTACTGTAAAAACTCCTTCACTCCCTCATATCACTGTAAAAGCTCCTAAACTCCTTCACATCACTGTAAGAATCCTTTCTTCACTCCTTCATTTCACTGTAAAAGACTCCTCCATTCACTCCTTAATATCACTATAAGAACTCTTCAACTTCTTCATATCGCTGTAAAAATTCTTCCTTCACTCCTTTATATCACTGTAAAACCCTTCCTTCACTCCTTTATATCTCAGTAAAAATCCTTTCTTCACTCCTTCATATCACTGTAAAAACTCCTTCACTCTTTTAAATCACTAAAAAATCCTTCCTTCACTCCTTTATTTTACTGGAAAAACTCAACTCCTTCACTCCTTTATATCACTAAAAACCCAACACTGTTCACACCACAATTACAACCCCTTCCTTAACTCTTTCATCGGTACCTACGAGATCAGAGCCTTACCATACACTACTCATATCTACTTCGTATCACTTAAAACTTCCTTCTTAACTCCTTCAGCGGTATCCTACGGGGCGTGTTCTCCTCTCTGCCCCCCACAGCACCCCAGCACCCTCTAGTTGGTGTGTGGCTCCCCCTGTTTGCGAGGAGCGAGGGGCGCCAGGATCACGGGGGCCAATTGCTTCTTGAGCCCGGGTTAAGGCGGATTGGCGAGGGTCTCTGGGTGTCGCCGTGGCTCTACTTGGCTCACCGCTAATTGGACTTCTCTCTCTCCCGCTCTTACTCTCTCTCTCTCTCTCTCCCTCCCTCTCTCTCTCTCTCTCACTCACTCACTCACTCATGTTCCTTCTCGCTACGAAACTCCTATTCCTCCTCATCACTTATACCTACTCAGTCTCTCTCTCTCTCTCTCTCTCTCTCTCTCTCTCTCTCTCTCTCTCTCTCTCTCTCTCTCTCTCTCTCTCTCTCTCTCGTTTCATGTCTTAACACATCCTTATCTCCTCCACCTTCTTTATCTCCCTCCATCTCCTCCTACTCGTCTCCTCCCCGCAGTGGTCGTCCATCCCCGTAACTCATCTCCTTCACCTTGCTCGTCATCCTCGCCCTCCGTGCCTTCACCGTAGCTTACCCTTGTGTCTGACCTTTCACTTTGTACTCTACGCGTCCGCCGGTTCGAGTCTTAGGTAGTAAAACACGACCTTTCATTACCGCTCAATTGTTTTTGTTTTCGTCGTTTCTCTGTTTCAGTATACGTGTAACAAAACGCTTTGTCTCCCTTTTAGATATTGATGATGATGAAAGGTGAACGAATCACAAGGTCCAAGGTAATGAAACGTGGGTTTTTGTTTACCGTAGAGTTTAAATATTTGCATCCTATCACAGAGGAACACGAAAGAAAAATGTGCGTCATCATCATCAGCAGCAACAGATCTTTTGGTTCTCACATGGCTGTTTTGATGATGTACACTACGAAACACTGCTACTACACTACTACAAGACGTAACGTATCGTAATGCAGGCTAATCTAACCTAACTTAACCTAAATTATGAAAGAACAAGCAGCAGCAGCAGGCTTTTTGACCCTTGCAAAGAGGCTGTTGATAATGAAATTCTTCCATGTAATTTCAAGAAAGAGACGTAACCTAACCTAACTTAACTTGAGAAAAACCACACGGGAGTAGCAGACTTTTTGACCCTTACAATGCGGCTGCCTGTGATAAAGTATATATGCAACCTGCAGAGGGACGCAACCAAACGTAACTTGATGTAACGTAACTTGACTTATTCTAAAGACACATAGGATGGAGGACAGACAACTAACGCAGTACTGGCAACTCTTACCGGTGCAATACAACATTTTGGTGACGCAGCTCTCCGCGCCTGGTGTCCCTTCATAATTATGGAGATCGCTTTACAATGAAGTAATGGTTTTTCGCCCTTAATGTAAGTTTAAGGGGGAGTAAATCAGTGATCCCCTTTCCCTCGTAAGTAAGGCAGGAGGAGGCCAAGTTTCTCGGGCTTAAAATGTAGTTCCCCGCTCGCCGCCGCCGGGAGCTGTGCGGTCGGTATGCAAAACGACAAAATTCATTTAAGGTAACGCGAATAATCGAATTACGGCAGAAATCTTGCGGGAATTACGTCGAAAGAGCATCCAGCGAGTCTCAGTCTGTCTCTCTGTCTGGCTCCGTCTCTTCCAGTGTGTGTGTGTGTGTGTGTGTGTGTGTGTGTGTGTGTGTGTGTGTGTGTTGGTAGGAGTGTGGGTGTCTCACTTTGTCCTCTCTTCTATGTCTATCCCTTTGTATGTATGTCTCCTCTCTGTTTCTTGTGTGTGTGTGTGTGTGTGTGTGTGTGTGTGTGTGTGTGTGCGTGCGCTCATCGACCTGTCCTTACGTCTTCTATGTTGAGATTAGCCTTCCACCAATTTTGTATCTTGTGTTATATTCTAGTGTAACTTTGAAGATATTTTGTATTATACTGATTACAAATAGAGCTGCCACAGAATATTTGTATGTCTAAAACAATAAAAATCTGAATCTGAATCTGTCTGTCTGTCTGTCTGTCTGTCTGTCTGTCTGTGTGTCTGTCTGTCTCCCTCACACAACCACTTTATCTAACCTTTCTTTTACCTTGATATTTCTTTCTACACTTCCTCCGCTTCTCTTCCTCATCATCTGCCCTTTCTCTTTTTGTAACCACTCATTGTTTTCTCTATTTTTCTATTCCTCCTCCTCCTCCTCCCCCTCCCACTTCCTTCCCCCTCCTCCTCCTCCTCCTCCTCTTCCTCGTCTGCTTTGATTTACTTGCAGGAAGTGGAGAGCCTCATCAAGACAGCCACACCGAAGCCTCTCAGGTGTTAGTCACTTCTGCAGGTGAGAGAGAGAGAGAGAGAGAGAGAGAGAGAGAGAGAGAGAGAGAGAGAGAGAGAGAGAGAGAGAGAGAGAGAGAGAGAGAGAGAGAGAGAGAGAATTACATTTTCCTCTTCGTTTTTCCGTTTTTCTTTGTTTTAATTTGTGTTGCATAATCTCTCTCTCTCTCTCTCTCTCTCTCTCTCTCTCTCTCTCTCTCTCTCTCTCTCTCTCTCTCTCTCTCTCTCTCTCTCTCTCTCTCTTTGTGTGTCTGTGTGTCTGTCTGTGTGTCTGTTTGGCTGGCTGTCTGGCCGGTTGTTTGTCTGTCTGTCTGTCTGTCTGTCCATTTGCCTGCTTGCTCCCCTGCCTGTCTGTCTGTTTGTTTATCAGTCAGTCTGTCTACCTGTCTGTCTACCTGTCTCTGTCTCTCTCTCTGTGTGTTTGTTTGTCTGTCTGTCTGCCTGTTTTTCTGTCTGTCTGTCTGTTTGTTTCTCAGTCTGTCTGTTTGTCTGTCTGTGTCTGTTTGCCAGTCAGTCTGTCTGTCTGCCTCTCTCTGTCTGTCTGTCTGCGTGCCTTTCTGCCTGCCTACCTGTCTGTCTGTGTGTCTGTCTATCTACCTCTGTCTGTCTGTCTGTCTGTGCCTTTCTTCCTGCCTACCTGTCTGTCTGTCTGTCTGTTTGAGTGTCTTTCTGCCTCCCTATCTGTCTGTCTGTCTATCTGTCTGTCTGCCTACCTCTCTGTCTGTCTGTCTGCGTGTCTTTCTGCCTGCCTACCTGTCTGTCCGTCCGTCTGTCTGTCTGTCTATCCCTTTAAACAGTGCATAGTCAAAGTACACTAGCCAGACTTGTCCTGCAGGAATATTAAGGCTACCTATCCTTAAGCTAATCACCAATTTCTATATGTTACCTGTATGACTTATAAAATTTTCATTATTCATATCATAGTGATGCGTCAGCTGTTCACACCTCCCAGCCTCTCTCTCTCTCTCTCTCTCTCTCTCTCTCTCTCTCTCTCTCTCTCTCTCTCTCTCTCTCTCTCTCTCTCTCTCTCTCTCTCTCTCTCTCTCTCTCTCTCTCTCTCTCTCTCTCGTACCCAACATAAATCCATGAAAATATTAGCACATGAAAATCACCGGGAACCAACACACACACACACACACACACACACACACACACACACACACACACACACACACACACACACACATGGGCAGACTGGCTGAGCAGAACTCCACTACTAAAAATACCATTAAATTGAGCCTGTTCATTTGTGGGACTTTTAAAGATGATCTGCTGGAAGCTCGTCTAGCAATCATTTATTATTATTTTTTTTTCCAGGATACTTTTTTTATTTTTTGGTAATGACTTTTTTATTATTTTTTTTTTTTTTTGGGGGGGTCGCCATTTTCTCCCTCTATCAGCGACGAAATGTTCCAATTAAAATAGTCTGCCATAACAAAAGGTTGAATTTTCACTCTGTCCATGCAATGACGCTCCTCTGCTTTTCATTATTATTATTTTCTTTGTCTTTTTCTATCCTTTTTTTTTTTTAGTATGTATTTTGTTGCGATCAGCCTTCATGAAAATTATCACCAGTGTGTGTGTGTGTGTGTGTGTTCGCTTATTCATAATTTATCTTTTCTTTTCTGTTCACTGTTTTTTTCTCTGTTTTCCTTATCATTATTTTCTTTGTTTTCATTATTATTATTTTATTTCCCTTATTTGTTTGTTTCTTTCGTTCTTTTTCTTTTCTTTCAGTATTTTATTGTAGTGTGTTCTTATAATCATCATTAATGTGTATTTCTTCTCTCTTTTATGTCCTCTCCTTTTCTCTTTCCCTCCTCTCTTCTCTCCTATTCCTCTCCTCTTCTCTATTTTCTTTTCCCTCCTATTGTTATTAATGACTTATTTTTTTTTCTGCATTTATAACAATCACTTCCTTTCATGGTCATCGTGTGTGTGTGTGTGTGTGTGTGTGTGTGTGTGTGTGTGTGTGTGTGTGTGTGTGTGTGTGTGTGTGTTTACGACAGGTTGTCTTTTTAATGGTTGGTGGATTTAACTTACTTCTAATTTTTTTTTTTTTTACTTTGGTTTGTTTCAGAGTTTTTAGTTTTTGCATTAGGTGGGTTTTTAAGTGTGTTATTATTGTCATTAGTAGATTAATTGATGTGGTTTTTACGTATTTTTCAAACGGTACGTGTGACATTTTCAATTCTTATTTTTTCCAGTTTATTTCTTTATTCATTTTTTATTATTTGTTTTATTTATTTATTTTTATGTATTTATTTATTTTCATTTTTTTTTATTTGGTTTGGTAGTTAGATTGGGTTCAGTTAAAGATCTTTTCACTATGATGCTATTGTGTTCTTTTCAAGTTAGACAGAATAATGGCGGGTCATTTTTTTTCTAATTTGCAACTTTATTTATTTTTTTTTTTTTGGTCAATAAACTACTATTATTACTGTGTGTGTGTGTGTGTGTGTGTGTGTGTGTGTGTGTGTGTGTGTGCGTGCGTCTGTGTTACTGTGCGTTTTGTCTTATCCGTACTTTTCCCTTCCTTACTTTTCCTCTTCACTCCTACGCATTTTTCCGGTTATTGTTTAAGTGTTATGTTGCAATCAGTCCCTTTAATTACCATCTGTGTGTGTGTGTGTGTGCGTCTGTGTGTGTGTGTGTGTGTCTTCGCTTCCCTTTACGTTCTCTTTCTCTTCTCTTCCCTACTTCCACTTTTCTCCTCTGTTCCACTCCATTCCCTCTTCACTCTACTTTCCCCCGCCACACATCACTTCCAACTGACTTAATCTTCAATTCTTGTTCTCTGTTTGCCGTTTTATCTCCACCTAAAGTCTCTCTTCTCCCCTCCCTCCCTTGCCTCCCTACCACCTTCCCCCCTCCTCGTTTACATCCCCTATCATCATCTCTCCTTCCTTCTTTTCCGTCCCCCTCACTCCTCTTCTGCTCCCTTTAATTGCCCCTCCTCCCTTTCTCCCTTTGCACTACATCCATGACAACGCATTTTCAATACTCCCTCTTATATTCTTCCTGTCGTCTTTTATTACACTATCTCTCCAATCAAGTTCCTATTTCCCTATTCCCTTTTGTATTCTCCCCTTCTTTTGTCTTCTTATAGTACAATCTTGTCTATATTTGCTTGTATGTATATCAATATGTTTCCTTGGTAACCTAGTAAGCATCTGAATATAAAAGAATGAATTATTATTATTATTTTTATTATTTATTTATTTTTTTTATGTAAGAGGGGCACTGGCCAAAGGTAAGGAAATGTGTATGAAAAAAGGGTCCACTGAGGCGCTGTCCGTAAAGAAGAGCCTAAAGGTTTAACCAGAATGAAAGAAGTACCTTGAGACCTCCCTCATGAGAGAATTCAAGTAGTAGGAAAGGGGAAATACAGAAGCAGGAAGGGAGTTCCACAGTTTACCAGTGAAAAGGATGAAATACTGGTTTACTATCGCATTAGAGTGCTGGACAGAATAGGGGTGAGAGAAAGTAGAGAGAGGCTCATGCAGCGAGGTCGCAGGAGGATGGGAGGCATGCACTTAAGAAAAAAAGAGGAGTTAGCGCGAAAATAGCGATAGAAATTAGCAAGAGGTGTAACACTGCGGCGCAGAGAGAGGCTGAAAACAATCAGTTAAAGGAATTGATAAAACTAACTGCTTTTTCATTCCACCCTGTCTAAAAGAGCGGTATAAGTGGAACCCTCTGTACATGTGAAGTATACTCATACATGGAGGGATAAGGCACCAGTACAGGGGTGAGAAAATTGGCGGAGACGATTCAGAAAACCTAACTTTAAAGAAGCTGTTTAAGCTAGAGAAGAGATGTGAAGTTTCCAGTTTAGATCATTAGTATAAGATAGACAGAGGATGTTCAGTGCAGAAGGGGGACAATTGTGTCAATGAAGAAGAGGGGATAGTTATCTGGAAGGATGTGTCGAGGATTTTTTGAGGCACTGAACAACACTAAGTTTGCTCTGCCCCAGTCAGAAATTTTAAAAAGATCAGAAATCAAGCGTTGTGTGGCTTCACTGCCTGAGCTGTTTAATTCCTGAAGGCTTGGACGGCTTGAAAAGACGTAGCATCATCAGCATAGGAGTAAATAGGAATGAATGTATCAATAAATAAATAAATAAATAAATAATAAAATGACTAACTAAATAGCAGACAGATTGAAAGACTAACTGACGAACTAATTAGCTAACCACCTAATTAACTAACTAAATAAATAAACATCTTTAACCAAGGTGCGCATTTCACCTTTATTTCCGAGGCACACTTCCCCACGACCCACATACCACACAAACTCCTCTTTCTCCTTCCCTCTTCCTCCCATCCTCGCCTCGCTTCTCTCCTCTGCACTACTACTTCTCCTTAATCTTCCCCCTCATTCCCTTCCCCCTTCCCTCCCCTCACCTCACAAGGCCTCAATCCTCCCCCTCCTGGTCCCCTCCAATGCTCCCTTTCCTGCTGTAGACATCCATTCCACGCCAATGTCCATAAATCAAACATTAAGATGAGTTAACCCATCTCAGCGCGAGCGGGTAATGGCGTTTTCAGGTTAGCGAGCGAGGCAAGGCCGTTGGTGAGAGAGAAGAGAGTAACGTAGTGTCCAGCCAGCCACTCGCCCGAAAGGAGATGCACACATCCCCCTCCCTGTGTGATTTGTGTGTCGCTCCGGTGCTTAGCCACGCCTGGACTCCGCCGCCTCCACCTCCTCCTCCTCCTCCTCCTCTCCACCCCCGCCTCCTCCTCTCCGCCCCCGCCTCCTTGCTGCTGCTTTATGATGGAAGGAGAAACTACATACTTGCTGCGCCGCGTATATACTGTGCAGTGATGTGAAGGAAGGGACGGAGGGTTTCTCTCTCTCTTTCTCTCTCTCTCTACACACACACACACACACACACACACACACACACACACACACACACATACATACACGCAGGGCGAAAGTATTTGCTGCGTCGCGTATGTACACAGATGTGAACGTCTTTCTACACACACACACACACACACACACACACACACACACACACACACACACACAAACACACAGGACAAATTACGTGTTGACTCGTGAAAATAGTGATAAAAACGAAAGTTTTCTATCTGTACACCCATTCACCCGCCCGTCCACCCACCCACCCACACACACACACACACACACACACACACACACACACACACACACACACACAGAGAGAGAGAGAGAGAGAGAGAGAGAGAGAGAGAGAGAGAGAGAGAGAGAGAGAGAGAGAGAGAGAGAGAGAGAGAGAGAGAGAGAGAGAGAGAGAGAGAGAGAGAGAGAGAGAGAGTTCATTTCGAGTTTCTTGCGCGTAAACTTGTAAACTCATTTGTATCCTTGAATTGATGCCTTTTCATTCCTTCTCCTTACTGGCGTTGGTGTACTGTGTGTATCTGGCGTGACATGGAGAGAGAGGTTGGAATAGAGCATCGCGGGTTAGGCAATGAAGCAGAGTTTGGTATATTTAAACAACAATTGAAAGTAAAAGAAGAATTTGAAAATGGACAGAGCAACACGTCATGTGCCAAACAAATAACTGATGAATCTTTTTTTTTTTTTTTGCTTTTTATTTTGTCACAGATTGGCAATGTACAAAAAAATAAATAAAAAAATAAAAAATCCCTCTCAAATCCAGTTAAAAAAAAAGAAAATTATAGGGTAACAGAATAACAACTTAGAAAATAGTAAAGAAAAAAAAAAGAAGGGGAAACGGAGGTATGGAAATGGAGAGGCGAGATAAGAAGTCTTGCTTGGGAGGCCTGGAATAGACGAGCAGCCGACAGAGATGATTGGGGGGAAGGCTGAGAGACGCTATTTTATCCTGTGGGGGAATGATGATGATGATAATGATGATGATGATGATGATAGAGGAGGAGGAGGAGGAGGAGGATAATACTGTTGCTGTTGCTTCTCTGATGATGATGATGATAATAATGATGATGATGATGATGATAATAATGATGATGATGATGCATTAGTCGTATCTACAGTTGTGGGAATATGAATGTTAGAGACTGGAGAAGAATGACTGAGAAAATGATGTCCAGGATTGAGAGTGAAGACTGATAAACAAATAAATAAGCGAAAAAATATAAAATTGAATAAGACAAAATAAAAATAACTCTAGATTTTGATATGTAGGGACGTGTAGAGAGGGAAAAAAAAAAAAACTGTCTTGCGAGTAACAATATTTATTTCCAAGAGGACGAGGAAGAGAATTGATGGTTTGGGTCTCCAGCGCCTCTTAACACTGAGAGTTGAGGGACGAGGCTCTGTGGTGCAAGGTTTCACTTCCCCACTGGCCTCACCTCACCTGCCGCGTCACAGAAAGTATTCTTGAACACTTCTTTCTCAATCGTGGGTGGTAATGAATAAATGCAGTGATTGTGAGAGGGAATGTTTCGAGAAGTGTGCCGTTAGTTAATAGTATACTGCTCGTTTTAGTGCGGTAAGACAATTCGAGTGGTGAAAACAATAAAAGATGAAATAAGTTATGAATCTGAAAACCTATAAAACAATATGAAAGATTGGAAAAAAATAAAATAAAAGATTTACTTGTGACTCAGAAATTTACTACGTAGAACACACACACACACACACACACACACACACACACACACACACACACACTAACTAACTAACTAACTAACTAACTAACTAAGTACGGAAATGTCAGAGTCTCCTTGAAAATCCTCTAAAAGAAAACGAAGAAGCCTCACGTCATAGAAAATGGTCCTCTAATGAATGAGAGGGAGACTAAAACTTTAACTTTTCTCTCCTCTACCTGCATAATGGGAACTGCTCTTCGGTGTACATAAAGAAGATAATTAAGTTCAATTAATCACCTTTAAATCGTAAAGACCAATTACCATTCCTAATATAGTTACAAACTTCCATTCATTCCACTCCCTCTGTGATCCTCCTCCTCCTCCTACCCCTCCTCCTCCTTCGTCTCTATCCCTCCATCCAAACTCTTCCTCCTTGTATGCATCCTTCTCCTCTTCCTCCTTCCCCTTTTGCTCTTCCTTCTTCTTCCTCCTCTTCCTCTTCATCTTCCTCTTCCTCATTCTCCTTTTCTTCCCATTCCCTTTCTTCAACCATTGTTCTTCTTCCTCCTCCTCCTCCTCCTCCTCCTCCTCACGTGCCTGAATGCAATGAAATTTCCCTGCAAACAAACGATGACAAGGAAAGCAGAAGCAAATCATGCATTGTGTGCGTGGCAAGACTTCAAAGATTGTTACCGACAGCCTGTGCAATGTCTGAGAATTTGACTTGAAAGCGCTGGTCACTCGCACGCAGACCATTATTGCATTGCAGAATCGGGTTTTTTTTTTCTTTTTCTTTTTTTCCTTGGGCACTAAAAAGGAAAAGAAAAAAATCAAATAAGTAAGTAAAATTGAGAGAATAAATGAAAAGGTATTGTGTAAGTACTTTTTTTCCTAATTCTTAATGGAAACCAGTGTACATTTTCCTACAATCTCTTATGGCATTCCTTGTACATATTACGTCAAAGATATGAGGGCGAAAATACTCTTTCCTTCTCGCACAATGTTAGCATTCCAAGTTGAGTCCTGAGTTATTCTTAGAGAAAATAGTTATGAGATTACCTAGAACTTCGTATGATTTCACTTTATATATTACAATCTCACTAGAATCATGGAAGGCGATAATCTAAGGGCAAATATCAAGATCCCTCAAAAAAAAGTACAAAACATTTCTCCAAGAATTTCTATGGCCACAACCTTATATACCGCAGCTTGCTAGTCTCTCTAAAACGGTAGAAAACAACAGACTACATACCACTATCAGGAATCCTTGAAAGAAAAGTGTCCATCCTTTAAAATCATGTACCGTTTTCTGTAACACCAAAGAAAACGAAAATAATCAAAGGTACACATCGTTACTCTTCCACTGGGACTTTTGTGGGATAAAAGCAAAAAGGAAACAACGAAATAGCGTGTCAGGACTGTATTAGAGGAACGTTGGAACGCAAATCATCGTCAAATGCAGTAAAAATCAAGGCAAGAAATACAAACAGCGCACGGAAAGTTTTGAATGCAGGCAACACAAATGCAGCTGCGGAGATGAAGAGATAGCATGTCAAAATGGGATTAGCTCCAAATTAGGGAAGCAGAATATCGTAAAGAGAAACAATAACGAAGGCAAGAAACAAACAATACAGACGAAACAACAAAAACATAATAAACAGCAATAATTTTCTTCTGTCACACAAATAATAATAATAATAATAATAATAATAATAATAATAATAATAATAATAATAATAATAATAATAACAATAATAATAATAATAATAATAATAATAATAATAATACAAAAAAGAAAGAAAGCAAGAAATATTGCGTATCGTTGAAAATAAGAAAAGAAAGGAAAATACATCAACTTCCCTTCAATAACCGAAAATAACAGTAAGAAAAAAATTAAAAAAGAAATATTCAAATGATCTGTAATATGAAAGAAATATATATATAAATTAAAGAAAAGGAAGATATACTCAATGCACACTAGAAAAATATAAAAATACTACGAGAAGAGAGAGAGAGAGAGAGAGAGAGAGAGAGAGAGAGAGAGAGAGAGAGAGAGAGAGAGAGAGAGAGAGATGAAATAAGAAAGGAAGTAAAGAAAAATATATACAATTATCTTTGCTGCGAAAAAAAAAATAAGGAAACATACGGAATAGGAAAATAAAATAAAATAAATAAAATTATGTTTGTTACGAAGGAAAATAAATAGATAAAACATAAGGATGAAAAAAAAAATTAAAGAAAGTACAAAATAAACTTTACTGCGAAAAAAAAGGCATATGGAATAAGAAAAACGAAAAAAATCTTTGCTGCGAAAGAAAATAAAGAAATAAGACACATTCCTTCACACTGAGTAAAAAGAGAAATAAATGAGACGAGAAGAAGAAGAAGAAGAAGAAGAAGAAGAAGAAGAAGAAGAGGAGGCAATAACATCAAACTCCATTCTTCAGGTGAATGTCTGCATGAGTGTCTATCACCTATCCTTGTGTCCTTGACCTACACACACACACACACACACGCACACACACACGAGGCACGTCTGTGTGTATTTCTGGCTGGGTGGCTGACTGTTTTACTCCCCCCTTCGACGCTCCCTCACCTCCCCCCTTAAAAGAGGAAAAAGAAAACGAAAAATGAAAAGTAATCAATGCTTCCAACACCTTTCTCTTTCTCTCTCTCTCTCTCTCTCTCTCTCTCTCTCTCTCTCTCTCTCTCTCTCTCTCTCTGTTAGAATCTTATGGTCTTTTTGTCTTTTCTCTTTTTTTCTGATCTTTTTAATATTTTTTTCAGTTTTCACCGGTTCTTTTGCCTTGTATCTACTCCCTCTCCCTCTCCCTCTCCCTCTCCCTCTCCCCCTCTCTCTCTCACGCATAAAAAGGTCAGCCTTATGTACGTTTACAAACCTTGAGCCTCTGCCGCAGACAAGAGGCACTTCAGCGCAAAATTCAGTGGGTGTTGTTCTATTTAAGTTTCCGCTGCAATAGCTCACCTGCCTGTCACAGCTAAATGAACTGAGGGAGGGGGAATGCTGAGCGAGGTAAGGGGGAACTGAGGGGAACTAGAGCAGCGCGCAATAGGGAGCAAGAGGGGAACGAGAGGGGAAAGGAGCAAGAGCAAGGGGAGGGTATGGCAGAAAGATGGAAGTGATAAAGAGAAAAAAGAAGGATTATGGGATCTAGCGAGGGGAAATGAGAAGGGAAAGAGAAGAGGTACTGGATGTGGGAAGGGAAGGAAGGGGATAGAAATGGGATTGTATGGATATGGTGAAAGGGAAAATGAGATAAAGTAAGAAAGGAAAGAAGGAAAGAGGGTAAAGAGGGGAGGAAAGGGAAGAGATAGGAAAGGAGAGGGAATTAGATGGAAAAGAGAGGTAAAAGAGGAAAAGGAATGAATTACGGTAAGAAGGAAAGATGTGAAGGAAAAAAGGAAAGAAAAAGGAGGAAAGGGATAGGAAATAATTAAAGGTGAAAGGGGAAAGGGTAAAAAGAGAAGGGAAGGATTTTAAAAAGGAAGAAAATTATGAAAAAAGGAGGGAAAATCAAAAGGGAAGAAAATAAAAAGAAAGAGAAAAGGAAAATTTGAAGGTATGAAGGTAAACAGGAAAGAAAAGATTAAAAAAAATGCAAAAGACAGAAAAAGGAAAAACGGGAAAAATAGAAGGAGGAAAGGAAGGTTAAAAAAAAAGGAAAAGTAGAGAGGTAAGGGAAAATACTAAAAAAAAAAATGGAGGAAAAAGAGAGCGAGAGTTTCCTTCAAAAATCACCATAAAGGAGGAAATAAATGCAATGTTTTCAGCTTTTATCTTTTCTTTCTCGTTTTTTTCCTCTTACTTTTATTTCTATGACATTTTTACTCTTTTTCCTTTTTTTTATTTTTTACTTTTATTTCCTTTTTCCTAATACAGAGGTAATTGTAAAGGAGGAAATTAATGTAATGTTTTCACCTTCTGTTTTATTTTTTTCTCTTACTTTTATTTCCAACATTTATTTTTTACTTTTTAAACTTTTTTTTACTTTTTTACTTTTTTCCTCTTTTTTTTGTCTGTTGATGTTCGTACGTTTATTCCTTTCCACCTTTTATTTATTCATTTATTTATTTATTTATTTATTTATGTTCGTTCGTTTTATGACGCTAGACAGAAGAACCGCCCCCCTCCCCCTCTCTCTCTCTCTCTCTCTCTCTCTCTCTCTCTCTCTCTCTCTCTCTCTCTCTCTCTCTCTCTCTCTCTCTCTCGTTTCCACACGTACACAGATTAGAAAATATAAAAAAAATATATATGGAGCTGTTTTTTATGACACCAGCTGTTGATTTTCCAATTCTACTCCTCATTCTGTTTTCGGCAAATAACACGATTGAAATTTTAATTCTTGGAAGGAAGGGGAACAGAGAGAGGAGAGATAATGAAAGGAGAGAAAGAAGGAAATGGAAAAAGGCAGAAAGGACGGTAGGCAAAGAAGAGATATTGAAAAGGAAAAGGAGGAGGGAAGGAAAAGAAGAAGAATAAAGAGAAAGGGATGAAAGAAGGGAAGCGTAAAGGGCACAACATACAAAATAAGTCATAAAAGAAAGCGTGCAACTCAATGTTTGGGAAAGAAAACAGGGAGTAACTTGTCACGCCATTCTGTCATTGGCTGAGGGAAAGGAAAAGAAGAAGAAGAAGAAAGAATGAGAGAGAGAGAGAGAGAGAGAGAGAGAGAGAGAGAGAGAGAGAGAGAGAGAGAGAGAGAGAGAGAGAGAGAGAGAGAGAGAGAGCCTTGGCATAATGTTCTTTTGCTGTCTGGCGTCGTAAAACAAACATAAATAAATAAATAAATAAATAAATAAATAAGAAAATAGAACGAAACAAACAACAGAAAAGAAAAAAACAAAAGAAAAAAGGAAAACAGTAAAAACAGTGAAAATATGTACGTGCATGTGTGTGTGTGTGTGTGTGTGTGTGTGTGTGTGTGTGTGTGAGTGACGCAGTATCCTCGTGTAAGCTGTGACATTTGAACGCGTCACCGATACCTCACACGTCACCGCCTCTCTGTGTCTGCCGAGCCCTCCTGAATAATCAAAAATATCACTGAATCACTGTACTGAGCGCTGTCCTTGCATCCTCCCACCTTCCCTCCACCCCACAAGCTTCTTTATTTATTGCTTAGTTGGTCCTTATCGGTGGTCTTCTTTCCTCTCTCCACGTAAGAATACTGAAGGGTAGTAAGTGATGGGTAGATGTGAGAGAATTCGTGAATGAAAGGGGGACATGAAAAAACTGGTGAACAGAAGGGAAACTTGAGGGAATTGGTGAATAGAAGTAAAGGAAACATGAGAGAATATACGAATGGAACAGAAAGAGAAATATGATATAATAGATGAATTGAATATAAGGGGAACATGTGAGGATAGATGAATGGAAGGAAAAACGAGAGATAATAGATAGAATAGAAGGGAAAAGTAGGAATAGATGGAAAAAAAAAGGGAAGCATGAGAGAATAGTGAATAAAATAAATGGAAAGTAAGAAAAATACAAGGAAGGAAGAGAAATATGAAAGAAGAGATGAATAGGAGGGAAACAGGAAGGAAATGTGTGTGTTTGTATTCAAGTCTTGATTATTGTTGTTGTTGTTGTTGTTTTTCCTTGATGCATTGGAAAGTGTTAAGATTTTGTGTGGTCTCTCTCTCTCTCTCTCTCTCTCTCTCTCTCTCTCTCTCTCTCTCTCTCTCTCTCTCTCTCTCTCTCTCTCTCTCTCTCTCTCTCTCTACTGCTTTACTGACGCCTCGTTGGTTGTCTGGCACCGGATAGTGTAGCAATGATGGGATTTCTATCTCCTTCCTATATAATTCCATGCAGTTCCCCACTCTGTCTGGCTTGTAGGGTAGGTGGTAGGTGGTGAGGAGCCTTGACTTTTGCTATCCTTTTTATCTTACTGTATGCTAGATAGGCTCCACAAACAGATTCCGCAAGGACCTACAAGTCTGTTGATGTTTGCTCTTCATCTGTGTTCCTTTGTGCTCCTACTCATCTTCAGTGTCCCTGGGTAACCTAAAAAAATCTCACCTACTTTTCTTTTTTTTACGTTTTCTCTCTCTCTCTCTCTCTCTCTCTCTCTCTCTCTCTCTCTCTCTCTCTCTCTCTCTCTCTCTCTCTCTCTCTCTCTCTCTCTCTCTCTCTCTCTCTCTCTCTCTCCTCTTCTCTTCTCTTCTCTTCTCTTCTCTTTTCACACTCCTTCAGTTCGGCTTCTTTATCACCATCATTGTCTTCCTCCTCCTCCTCCTCCTCCTCCTCCTCCTCCTCCTTCTCCTCCTCCTTCACTTTTTCAACATCATATCTGTTCTTTTCTTTCGTTCAGTTTAAATTTACTCTTGCTATTTTTCCACTCCTCCTCTTCCTAACATTTATCGAATCTTCTTCCCCTCTCCTCTCCTCTCCCTCTCTCTCTCTCTCTCTCTCTCTCTCTCTCTCTCTCTCTCTCTCTCTCTCTCTCTCTCTCTCTCTCTCTCTCAGGTGACACACCCTCTTCACGTGGCTTCTAATCAGCATATATTTCGAAAAAATTGCTCCATATCAAGACAGTTTGTTCCTTTGATTTCCCGAGCGTGAAACGGGAGAGGAGAGAGGCACGGAAGGCAGGGATGGAGGGAGAGAGGGAGAGGAAACGGAGGAAGGGAAGGAAAGGAAGTGGAGAGAGAAGAGAGAAGAGTAAGAGAGACATGGAGTGTAAAGAGAGAGAGAGAGAGAGAGAGAGAGAGAGAGAGAGAGAGAGAGAGAGAGAGAGAGAGAGAGAGAGAGAGAGAGAGAGAGAGAGAGAGAGAGAGAGAGAGGGGGGGAGGAAGGTGGTGAAGTAATATATAGTTTAGACAGAAAAGAAGAATAGAAGAGAAAGAAAAGGAAAAAGAAAAAGAAAAAGAAACAACAACAGCAGCAACAACAACAACAACAATAACAACAACAATAACAACAACAACAATAACAATAATAACAACAACAACAACAGCAGCAACAGCAATAGCCTCCCACACTCAGATCCAGATAAACAAATGAATAAAAGATGAACTGATAAAAATCCTGAAAAAAACTGCCATATAAAACTCGGAAAAAAAAAACAGAAAAAATGGAAAAAAGAACCAATATTTTTCTAGGTTATATACATTCCTGTGAAATGGAGGATCTTCAACAGTAATGGTGGTGATGGTGGTGGTGGTGGTGGTGATGGTGGTAAAAGACAAAAACAAAAAGAAATGAAGTAAACGAAATGGAAAGGGGAAGAAAGCAAACTGAGGAAAAAAAGAAGGAAATTTTGAGTTTCAGAAAAGAAAAAAATTAAAGGGAAAATCATAAAAAAAGAACGAATTGAAAAACGAAAAAATGTACATAAATTTGTTTCTTTGGATAAGCAAAAAAGAACAAAAAATGGAAGGAAAAACAGAAGAAAAAAAGGAAAACCTGAGAGCCAGAAGATAGAAAATAGAGCACACTGGAAGGAAAATAAAACCATAAAATAAGGAAAATTTTAATAACTGATGAGAGGAAAAAGAAAAAAAGAAAAAGGGAGAGGAGGAAAAGAAGGAAAAGTTGAGTGTTAGAAGATACAAAAGAAAGAACTGAAAAAAAAGAATAACGATAAAAAGGAGAATTCGACACTTAGAAAAAAAAAAAAACAATGAACTGAGAGAAGAAAAAAACAAAGAAAAAAAAGGAAATCGAAAACCAGAAATAAAAAAAAAAAACGAAGAGAAAAAAAGTAAAAAAAATAAAAATATAAAAAAGGAAATTTCGACAGTTAGAAAATACAAAAGAATGAGCTGAGAAGAAAAAGAAAAAAACACACAAAGCAATAAATAAATAAATAAATAAATAAATAAATAAATAAAAATATGGGGACTAGAAAACGAAAAAAAAAGGGGGGAAACCGCAGAGAAGGGGAAAAAGGTAAAAATTTAGACCATATACCATCACAGCCATACATTTCTCAGGATCATTTTGCCTGTCGCCGCCAGACAGGTGAATGGGACACCTGTCTGGCGGTGAGGGGAGGAACCGCGGACGAGTGATGGCCTGACTCCTGTAACATGAGATGAGGAGGCGTGTAATATCTGTCCGTCCGTCTCTGGGTGGCGCTTTTGTAGTAGTGGTGGTGGTGGTGGTGGTGGTAGCAGTAGTGGTAGTAATAGCAGCAGCAGAAATTGTAGTAATACTGCTCCATCCTCTCTTCTTCTTCTTCTTCTTCTTCTTTTTGCTTCTTCTTATTCTTCTTCTTCTTTTCCTTTTTCTTCCTCCTCTTCTTCTTCTTCTTCTCTTTCTTCTTCTTCTTTTTCCTGAATGAAATGGACTCAGTAATCAGGTTGTTGGTGCTGAGTCATTATGGAGCTTTAAAAGATTAGACAAACTTATGGACGGGGATGATAGGTGGAAATAGGAAGGCATGTTTCCTACAGGGACTGCCACGTTTAGGCCTGGTGGCTTCTTGCAGTTTCCTTGATTTTATTATTTTCTTATCTTCATATGTCCTTCCTCTTCTTTTTCCTCTTTCTCCTCCTTCTCCTCCACTTTCATCTCCTTGTCCTCCTCCAGGGATAAAAGATGCAAATATTCTCAGAAAAAAAGAACAATTAAACTCTCTTCAAAACATCGTTATTCTAATGTAGCTTTCGTTCCAATCACGGCGAACAGTGCAGGGAACGCCAAAGATTATCTGAAGCTTGTAATGAGACTAATTGTAAAAGAAAAAGAAAAATGAAAAGAAAAGAAAGAAAGACTGTCAGGATAATTACGTGAAATGAGTGAGGTTTTTCTTCCGATGTTTACCAGTAGGACTCACTTCTCATATGAAAAAGAGATGCAAAAATGATAGCAAGTCAATATAAAATCAGTGCCAATCTAATGCAAAAAAAACAGACGTACAATATACATATAACCACATACGATAGGAAAGCAACACCACATCAGTAGAAAAATAATACAGAACCAATGACAGAATACAAGAACAAAACAAAAATAACGCCAAAATACAACAAAAACAATACATAAACGCTACCAAAATACAAAAATAATGCAAAGACAATACCGAAATACAACCAACAATACAAAAATACGAAAAAAAACAATACAAACACAATATCAAAATAAATAAGTAAATAAGGAAAAAAATACGACGAAAATACGAAATAATATCAAAATACGATAATCTCGAAAAGCAATAATAATAATAATAATAATAATAATAATAATAATAATAATAATAATAATAATAATAATAATAATAATAATAATGATAACTAGTAAATTCAATATAACACTTTAATTTATTTCATATCAATATCTTCACCACAAAATTACGTTATGCATGCGGATAACGAGATCAGAATACAAACATGACAACAAATGATGAGGAAAAAAGTTTGTTTCGTGTAACAAGTGAAGTTTTATTCTGTATTATTCATATAGTTTTATGTGGCCCGGTGTTTTTTTTACTCCAGCGAGGATTTTTTGTGATGTAAGAAGGCTCCGGCCAAAGGCAACAAAGGCTGGTGAATAGAAATGCCCACTAAAGCTGCCAGTCACTAAAGAAGATAACAACTCCATGATATCAAAATAAATACAAATATTAACTTCACGAAAAAGAAATAAGTTAAAAAAATATATG
>NC_087181.1:18811499-18826499 GCF_035594125.1 Scylla paramamosain
TTCCTCCCTCTCCTCCTCTTACCTCCATTATCGTATTTTCCTTCCTTCTCTTCCTTCTACTTCATTTATTCCTTCACTTGTTTTGATAGTTTTCACATTAATTTTCTTTTCTCCTATCTCCCTCTTTTATCATCCTCCCTTCCTCTCCTTACACTATTAATCTTCTATCTTATCTCCTTCCTTATATTTATTGCATTTATCTATAACTTTTCATACTTTTGTTCACTCATCTTTCATCCCTCTCATTTCTTCCCTTTCTCCTTCGTTATCATCTTCTTCCTCCTCCTTCTCTTTCTCCTCTTTCATAATCTCTCTGTTCTTCGCCTTGTCCTTTTTCCAGCCTTTATGCTCTCTTCTCTATCCCTCCCTTTATTTTTTTTCTCTTTCTCTCATCCTTTATCTTATCTTGCCTTTCCTCTCTTTCGTATCAATGGTATTTGTGTGATCAAGTTTCATGTTTTGTTTTGTTATTAGTGTTTTATTCTCTTCGTTTCCTTTTCCTCGTCCTTTTCCTCCTCTTTCTCTCCTTTCTCTTCTTCTTTTTCTTTTTCTTCTTTTCTCCTGCTCCTTCTCCTCCTCCTCCTCTTCCTCCTTTTTCTCCTCCTCTTCATTCTTCTCCTCCTGCTCTTACTTCTCTTATTTCTTCCCCTCCTCCTCCCCTTTCTTCCTCTTCCTCCTCCTCATCCTCCTCCTTCTCACTCTGTTCCGTGAAATTGAATCCCCCATGACATTTAAATTCAATCTCGTATTTTTGTTAGACACACACACACACACACACACACACACACACACACACACACACACACACACGTAAACAAATGAAAAGTCCCAAAAAACTTATCGGTGCTAAACAGACCCGAACAAAACTTCTGATTAATTTAGTTTTAGAGAAGTCTTGAAAGAGAGAGAGAGAGAGAGAGAGAGAGAGAGAGAGAGAGAGAGAGAGAGAGAGAGAGAGAGAGAGAGAGAGAGAGAGAGAGAGAGAGAGAGAGAGAGAGAGAGAGAGAGAGAGAGGTTGAGCAATTAGTATTTTTTGGGAACTTGTTTGAATAGAGGAAATTAGAATAGAGCCTCTTATTAATGGACTCACTGATTGTTTATTTTGAAGTCACCTGCGTGTTTAGAGTCGAGGTTCAGGAGGGGAAAAAACAGGAAGGTTGACTGAAAAGTGACGAGGTCCGGAAACGAATATAAAAGTACAGAGTCTTGCTAACTGGATCTCTAATGAATCACCTTTTCTCCTGAGTTTTCTACACGTATTGAAAGACAGAAAAGGAAGGCAGGTAGAAAAAGAGGGTAGGATTCATAATTAACTATAGAAATTTATGTAAAGTTCTTGTTTATTGGGTCTAGTTATTTATTTTTGCGTGGGAGAGGAGTGGGAGGGGGAGGGAAGGTTCAGTATGTTTGTGGAAAGGAAAAGAGGTCAGGATGGAAAGTTTAAGTTTGGTGTAATGAATAATACACAACGTCAGCGTAAATGTATGACTGATTGTTTGTTTTTATGTTGAGTTTTACGAGGCGGTGGTGATGATGGCGATAATGATGGTAATTGTCGTTATGATGATGATAAGGAGCAAGAGGGGGAGGAGGAGAAGGAAAAGGAGGAGAATATTGACAGTGATGGTGATACTAATGATAATGATGAAGCTACATAAAAAAAAAAAAGAAAAATGAAGAAACTGAAATGAAAATAAGAAAACAAAACACCAAAATATTTACATCACTAATAACTTACATTTTCCCCGCACATTTGCTTCACATGCAGGCAGACAAATACTTAGCCACACAAAGGAAGATGCAACAATTCTACCATTCTTGATGCTTACAAAGAGAAGGTTATATTGAGCACCAGGTGAGTCTAATCCCAATACTCACATCAGAAGGGAACAGAGGAGAGAATGCGTCACAACCCACTCTATACGCAGACACACTGAAAATACAACGATTCCACCTTATTTGAAGCTTTAAAAGAAGAATAGATAGGCAGTTAGCACCAAATAACCCTAATTCTTATACTCGCAGTCACACCAGATAGGTAGGGAGAAGATAATGCGTCACAACCCACTTTATACGTAAATAAACTAAAAATACAACGATCCCACCTTATTTGAAGCTTTAAAAGGAGAATAGACAGGCAATTAGCACCAAATGAGCCTAATTCTTATACTCGCAGTCACACCAGATAGGTAGATAGAAGATAATGCTTCATAAACCCACTCTATTTGTAGATAAACTAAAAACACAACGATTCCACCTCATTTGAAGCTTACAAGGAGAATAGACTGAATATATTAGTACCAAATGAGTCTAGTTGACGTGACATGGACTTTCAAGGGTCTTTTTATGGTTCTAGTGACAGATTAACAAGGTTTCTACATTATTAACAGGAGAAACACTCTTGAAAACCCGGCTGATCACCTCTGTGGCCTTTAAAAGTAGTCGTGATGAGAAAGCAGTGTGTTTAAGAATACAGAACTCAATTACACACACACACACACACACACACACACACACACACACACACACCTGAGATCCCATTCCATTTACGTCTTTCTATCATTGTGTCGTCTTTGTAATGGCATCTTTTGAGGAGGAAGAGAAGGAAAGGTAGGAGGAGAAAGGAGAAAGGAGAAACGAGAAAGGAGAAAGGAGAGGGAGGAGGAGAAGGAGGAGGAGGAGGAGGAGGAGAAGGAGGAGGAGGAGGAGGAGGAGGAGGAGGAGGAGGAGGAGGAGGAACAAAGCGCAGCAAATCTGTTGGCTCTATACGAGGCTGCTTGTGATAAACTACACTAGTTAATCTCTAGTAAGAGCTGTAGGATAGTAAAGGCAAGTGCGGCATTCTAAGGACGAGAAGAGGAGGAGGAGGAGGAGGAATAGTAGTAGTAGTAGCAGTAGTAGTAGTAGTAGTAGTAGTAGTAGTAGTAATGAACAACAACAACAACAACAAGACAAAGAAAGAACAAGAATAACAAGATGACCAAGAGAGAAAAGAAAAAAAGAAACTAACATGTTGAAAAAAATGACAGAAAAAGAAAGACAGACAAGGAGGAAGAGAAGGGCGAGACCTAAGAGGAGGACGAAGAGGAACAAAGAGAACAGGTATCAGATTATCACGTGGATTTTTACTCCTTAAGCCGCAATCTGACGAAAAGAACCACCACAAGTGTCTGAAAATGTATTACGAGGCTTTTCAGGGAACCAGTGATTTAATCATATGGTCTTAGGAGGGAAAGAAAAGTAGGACTAGCATAGACTGAAGAAAGTAAAGGAGGAAAAGAAGACAGATTGAGAGGAAGAAAGGAGCAGAAATAGACATATTGAAGAGGGGGAAAGAAAAGGAGAACTAGATGTTTTGAAGAGAGGAAAGGAAGAGAATTAAAGTGATTGAAGAAAGTTAAATAGGAAAACAAAACAGATTGAGGGAAAGAATGGAGGAAAAATAGACCTACTGAAAAGAGGAAAGGAAAGAAAAACAGAATAAAGAAAGGAAAAGAAGTAGACAATGAAGAGAGGGAAGAAAAAGAACAAGAAAGACTGAAGAAAGAAAAGGAGGAGAAATAGATAGACTGAAGACAGGATAGAAGGAGAACCAGATAGAATAAAGAAAGAGAAAAAAAGAAAAAGAGAACTAGATAGATTGAAGGAAGGAAAGAAGAACCAAATATTGAAGAAAAGAAAGGAGAAGCAAATAGACTGAAGAAAGCAATGAAGGAGAAACAAACTGAAAAAAAAAACAGATTGACTGAAGAAAGGAAAGAAAAAAAGAAAGAAAACCAGAAAGAATGAAGAAAAAAGAGAACTAGATAAACTGAAGAAAGAAAAGAAGAACCTGATAGATTAAAGACACAAGAAGCAGGAGGAAGAGTAAAGGAAGAGGAGGACGAGTGAAAGTGGAAGAAGAAGAAAAGAAGGAGGAAGAAGAAGAGGAGGAGGAGGAAGAGGAAGAAGATCAAGGTTACTAGCTGGGAGGGAGGGCAGTGTTGATCACCCGTGCAACTTCTAAAGATCAAGTAGAAAAATATTAGAGAGTGGTGAGAAGTCATGCAGGTGAGAGACGGAGAGAGGGAGAGGTGAATATGATAAGTGAGGGAGAGGGTACAGAGAACTTCGTGAGAGAAAGTGAGGAAGAGAAGGAGGACATGATGAGAGAGGGAGGGAGATAAGGAGGATATATAAGAGAGAAAGTGAAGAAAGGAGAAATAGAGAAAGAGGAAAAGAGGATATGGTAAAGGAGAAAAAAATAAGGAAGGAAGGAGTAATGGGGTAATGTAAGTAAAGAAAGAAGAATAGGAGAGAAGAGTGAAAGAATATAACTCGTGAAGGAGGAACTGAGGGAGAAAAATAAAAAAAAAGAGAAAGGAAGGCAAGAAATGAAGAGAGGAGGAGAAAGGGAAGAAATTAATAAGTGAGGGAGGAGATGAAGGAGGGAAGGAGAAACAAAACGAGATAAATGGAATAGTGGGTAATGAAGGAGAGGAGAGAGTGAACGTTATAAATCATAATGAAGGAACTGAAGGAAGGAGGAAGAAAGAGAGGGAGAAACTGAAGGAAAGAGGAATGAAGGAAGAGAGAAGAAGAGAAGAAGTGAAGGAGGAAAGGATGGGAAGAGGAGGTAAGTGTTGACAGGACTGAAGGAAAGAAGAGAAGGAAAGAGGAGGTAGCTGATAAGGAAAGAAGTGAAGGAGGAAAAGAGGACAAAGGGAGGATGAAGGAAGAACTGAAGGAGGGAAGGAGAACGAGGAAGAAGTAACTGGTAAGGGAGGAAGAGAAGGAAGGAGGGAAGTGACGGTGAGGGAAAAAAAGGACGAGGAAAGGAGGGTGAAGGAGGGATGAAGGAAGGAAGGAAAGAAGCAGCAGAGAGAGAGAGAGAGAGAGAGAGAGAGAGAGAGAGAGAGAGAGAGAGAGAGAGAGAGAGAGAGAGAGAGAGAGTTAAGGAACACGACAAAAAGCAAAATGAAAAAAAAGAAAAAGATGCAGAATATGAGCAAAAATAAATGACAAGATTAAGAGAATATGCAAGAGTATAAGATTTAATAAAAGAACATGAAGTGAAGAGTGTAAAGTGAGCAATGAGAGGAAAATATGCGTTAAAAAGGACCAAGAGGCAAAAAAAAAAAAAAATGTAATAGATTCTGGAAAGAAGAAAGCAAAGTGTTTTCAAAAATAAGGAAGAAAACTTGGCTGAAAATAAGGATAAGACTGACTGACTGGATGACTGACTGACCGACTAGCTGACTGACTGACTGACTGATTAACTCACTGACTGACTGGATGACGGACTGGATGACTGGCTGACTGACTGACTGACTGAATGAATGACTGACTGACTGACTGACTAGCTGGGTGACTGGATGACTAGCTGGTTGGGTGACTGGATAATTGAAAGACAAGCTGACTGGCTGACTCGTTGACTGGCTGAGTGGCTGATTGGATGACTGGCTGACTGACGGACTGGATGAGGAACTGACTGGATGGTTGGGTGACTGACTGACTGGCTGACTGGTTGGCTGGTTGACAGAATGGCTGGGTGACTCGTTGACTGTGACCGGCGACGTGGTTATAATCGTGTGTGAGCGAAGAGCAAAGCGTTGACTTGCTTGTGTAAACACCGCCAGATGGAGTTAAGTCGAAGGTTTCTTGGAACAGGAGAGAGAGCGAGAGCGAGAGAGAGAGAGAGAGAGAGAGAGAGAGAGAGAGAGAGAGAGAGAGAGAGAGAGAGAGAGAGAGAGAGAGAGAGAGAAACCTAACCAACTATCCATCTAACTATCCAGACACATACACAAAACAAGTAGGAGTGTTCAAGAGAGATAGAGATAAAACAGACAGGGGGAGACGGAATATCACCAATACTATCTAGCACTACCCAATACTACCAAAGGGCGCCCCAGCCAATAGATCTGATGGGCGCCCGTTTCAGGAAGGGACCAAGATTGCCACCGTCAGCAGTCAAGAGGAAATAAAGAGGAATGGAGAGAAGGAATCAAGAGGAAGTCACAGAGTAGTTATTAGATATCTTGTACGAAGGAGGGGAGACGCAGGGTGAGGGAGGGGGGATGATGAGATGGGGTAGGAAAGAACGTAATAGTGATTGGATAAGGAATAGCAGAAGGAGGAGAGGAGGAGGAGGAAAAGGGTGACTACGAGGAGTGGAATGAAGATCTGATGGAAAGGAAGATGTGGAAGAAGGAAAGAGGAGGAGGAACAGTAGGATGAGGAGGAGATGGAAGAGAAAAAGGATACGAATGAAAAAGAAAACGAGGAGGAAGATGGGATTGAGAAAGAGGATACGAATGAAAAGAAAGAAAATCAGGATGAGGAAGAGGAGGAGGAGGAGAAAGAGGAGGAGGAAAGAAAGATGATAAAACAATAACATTTTACGAGAAAATGAGAGGCGAGAAATTGAGAAAATATAAAGTAAGGTTATAATGAGAAAATATACACGCACAAAAAGCACAAGTTTAATGAAGCGCAGGTAAGAAAAGATCCTCAGGTAATTAATTTAATGAGACGCCACGACCAGGTAGACCCCGACAGGTGATTGAAGTCATTAGGCGGCGTAACAGGTGACATAGTTAATTAGGGATTGCAGCAGGGGAATTTCAAGGTCGCTGACAGGTAACTAATTGCTAGGTGAGCGTTTCAAGGTCGTATCGTTTTCTTTGCCATTACTCTCGCTGTCATTATTATTATTATTATTATTATTATTATTATTATTATTATTATTATTATTATTATTATTAGAGGAAGTAATTGATATTGAAAGAGATTATATATTTATTTCAGAGAGGAAGATTTACAGATGCAATGACCGTGTGTGTGTGTGTGTGTGTGTGTGTGTGTGTGTGTGTGTGTGTGTGTGTGTGTGTGTGTGTGTGTGTGTGTATAGAAAACGGGTTTAAACACAGTATTCATCATTCAATGTAAAACAACACAACCATTATAAGTATTCCTATGATTAAAACACCACATGATAATCGAGTCCTTTTAAATTTAACTCTAATGTATACAATAATAATAATAATAATAATAATAATAATAATAATAATAATAATAATAACAATAATAATAATAATGTGTGGGTTACTTATAAACATATGTAAGTGTTTTATAAGTGTACATATTAACAGCTTGATTATCATAAGTTTGGAACGTGAGTATAAACACACACACACTAAATGATGCTCTTAAGTAGTAATAGTAATAATAGGAGTAGTAATAGTAATAGTAGTAATAGTAATAGTAATAGTAGTAGTAGTAGCAATATGGTAACATCAACCTCAGTTACTTTGTGTGTCTAAGTTATGTAGTAGTAAAAAAGTAAGCAAACAATTATCCTTCGTCTTTTTATCTCGTAGTATTTTAGTATGTGATCTGTTACCTATCCGTCTGTCTGTCTGTCTGTGTCTGTCTGTCAGTTTCTCTGCCCACCTGCCTGTCTGATTGTCAGGGTAAAAAGAGATTATTTGAGAAAGAAACGGACGTATATCGCTGAGTAGATAGATAGACTGACAGATAAATAGATAGACAGATGGACAGATAGGCGGATAGATAGATAGATAGATCGATAGAGATATAGATATAGACAGAAACAAAGACTAATAGGCAGATGATTAAATGATAGATAGATCGATGGATAGACGAGAGAGAGAGAGAGAGAGAGAGAGAGAGAGAGAGAGAGAGAGAGAGGAGAGAGAGAGGAAGAGAGAGAGAAGAGAGAGAGAGGAGAGAGAGAGAGAGAGAGGTGGGAGGGGGGGGGCAGGCAGGTAAACAGACAGACATACAGACACACCACCCGCCTCACCAGCCCATCACATCCCAGCCTTCACTAGTGTTGAGGTAACGTCTGAACTCTTCATCTTCCTTGTCCTTGTCCATTGACTTTACAAATACACAAATACATAAATATATACATTCATACATACGTAGAAATTAAAGGAAAAAAAATGTCACTTCTTTGTCAAATACCTTAGAGACGAAAATAAAGGAATGAAAAACTAGCATTTTCTTAATTTACAACTGCAAACCGTATGATTTTTTTTTTCATCTGTATATTTTTCATTAGTGATTGTTCAAGTTTCGCTTTTATATTCATATTTTCTTGCTTTTTTTTATTTTTTTCGTATCAGTTAAGTCAAATATCGTTAATATTCTACAAAATCCTACTTACTTATTTACTGATATGAAAAAGAGCTACAGCTTTTATCTATTCAATTTTCCATTCGCACGATAAAAGCCACGTTTGCAAATCTACAATTTCTATATACTCAGATTCCACGCACTTAAAAAATCGAATTAATGTCTATATATTTTTTAATCTATTCAGTTTCCACTCGCACTCGTCACCACTTGGATATGTCGACACTACTAAGGCTCCTTTGAACACTTTTGAATGCGTTATGAGCGTCTGTGAGGAAGAGAAATATACACACCGAGAACGATGGTTATAGGGCCACTAAAAATTAACGTGCATTTCACTGTTTCATTTCTTTTCGCTCGTGCAAACATAGTAACAGACAGGCGGGATATGGAGGTACCAAAAATAAATGTCACTGCAGTTTTTTTTTTTTTTTCGTGCACAGAACGATAATAACTGAAAGATGGAATATAGAGTCACTGAAAATTAACTTGTGTAGCAGTGTTTCATTTCTTTTCGCACACGTAAACATATTTGCAGATTGTTATGGTATAGAACTACCAAAAGTAAACCTTGAAGTCAATATAGATTCAATTTTCTCGTACCGGTATACAAAAACACAATAACTGCAAGATGGGATATAGAGCCACCAAAAAATAAAGCTTCATTTCACCGTTTCATTTCTTTTCGCTCGTGCAAACTGAGTAACAGACAGGTGGGGACACAGAGCTATCAAAAAAAAGAAAAAAAAATCACTGGTTTCATTTATTTTCGTACACAGAAGCACAGTAATAAAAAGACGAAATACACGACACACCAGAAAATAGAACTTCATTTCAGTTTCATTTCTTTTAGCACGTGCAAATATAATGACAGACAGGTGGGATATATAGCTACCAAAAAATAAATAAAACACCGCCGCTTTTCAATTTTTTTCGTGCACATAAGCATAGTAATGGAGAGATGGAATATGCAGCCACTTAAAAATAAAAGCATCATTTCATCAACACACCTTCTTTTCATACGTGTAAATACATAACATGAAATACAAAGCCACTCGGAACAAATCTTCAAATTACCACTATTTTCCTTCTTTTCCTACGTTGAAGAATAGTAAAATAAAATAAAATACAGAACCCTTTCAAATCATTACTGCTTCGCTCCCTCTCGTATGTGCACAGTAACAGATTAATAGAATATAGAGAAATTAAAAATAAACCTTGAGATCACCGTCTTTACTTCTTTTCCCACGTATAAAGCACAACGATGAACCATAAAACACAGAACGACATAACTTAAAGCTATAAAATCATGACTTTCACTTATTTTTCATATGTAGAAACTAAACAGTGAAATGATGCATTAAAATATCAACTTAAACCTTCAAAATCATGATCTTCACTTCTTTTCCTACATTAAACACACCATGGAAGGAAAATAAAATGTAGAACCATCAACTTCAGCCTTTAAAATCATGAACTTACCTTTTCTACATCGATACACAATAATAGGGGGATGCAATACTCAATCTTCAACTCAAACCTTCAAAAGCACTATCTTCACTTCTTCCCTACGTAGAAACACAACAACTGGGAGATTAAAACACAGAATCTTCAACTTAAGCCTCTCAAAATCACATCTTCAGTCCTTTTTTCCTGAATAGACACATTAATAGGAAGATAAAAATAAATAAATAAATAAATAAATCTTTAAAATTACAATCACTGCTACGTGGAATGACAATAATAGGGAGATAATATACAGAACCTGCAACTTAAGCCTTCAAAATCAAGATATTCCTTCTTTTTCTTCCAGAGACACACCATAAACGGGAAGATGAAAGGAACTGTTCAAAATTACGAATCATCACTCCTACATAGAAACACAACAGGAAGATAAAATGCAGATCTGTCAAAGTGAACCTTGTAAACCACCACCTCTGCTTCCCTTCATCACACACAACACGCCATGTAACAGGACAGAGTGCAGGACCACCATCAAATAACCTGCATTATCATCACTTCACTTTCCTTCACCACAACGAAGCAGGTAAGACCAACGCGAGTCAACAGAAGTGTGTGAACAGCCATGTGATTACACCCAGAATTCTCACACACTATTTCTCTCACATACAACAGGTAAATTAATATTATTCTTTGCACAACTACTTCCCTTGCACGGTACAGTAAAAAGCTACGTATAGTTAGCATATCTAATTCCCTGCTCTTTATCTCGTAACAAACCAGAACTTACACATTTGCGGGGCTTTTCATCCAACTTTTTTTTTTTTTTTCTTATCTTTCCGGTACCATCAACTCCATCGGACTCCCCATAGCGACCCATTGTTCAAATCTTCGAGCCTGAGCTGGTTCCGATTCATCATGGAGAAAAGGACTCATCTTATAACCGCGACTGTATATACACTCGGCTTGGAAAGTGATGTCTTGCTGTACAAAATATCTGCCAGACAGTTTCTTCCATCTATCACATCCCCAGCTCTTCGTGGTCTTAATGGCGCTGTAAATTAAAGCAGATATTGATTTCTATTCGATTTGTAAACATGAACTTCACTGGGTTTCATGATATCACTTCCTGCAACGACTGTATGTGTGAATTTCCCTATCCTTCGCCATTTCCAAGAAGCTACGTGGTATACAAGTCTAATTTCCTACGTACAGTCACGGACAAAAGTTTCTTCACGTGCAGTATTCTTTTCCCACTAATTTAACCGTTCTATCTCCAACATAATTCCTCCGTCACCTTGCAACAATGAGAAGTGAAAGGTTCCAAGGAGATCAAAGGACGTAAGACTGAAGGGAACACGCTAAACTGTGGAAGTGAGAGCGTCAGGTTACAAGACTTCTGGCCGCGACTGTACTTCCTCTCACAGCAAGCTTGACGCACCATCGGAGTTTTCTTTGCCTTGCCTTTCATCTCACGGGTACCAAGATGTGACTCGTACCAACACCCTTCAGTCATATAGCTCGCTCTCTCTCTCTCTCTCTTTCTCCACGGATCTATACATTCACAATTATATCTATTTTCTATATTCAGATTGTTCTAAGCTTAACTGTGAACAATAAAAATATAAAAATCTTAAATATTTCTCTCTCACACAAGCGTTACCATGTTTTATTCCCTTGCTCTTCACCTCAATCTTCACATGAACCAAGAATCAAAATTGCTTTAGCCATTTTTTCTGGTATTTGTCGCGTCTTTCCCTAATCACTAACCACTCTGAGACATCTTTTCTTGGTTTACAGCCCCCGCCAAAACTTGTACTGGCCAGAAATTGCAAAACCTATTCCTTTTTTATCTTTCTTTTAGATGCCTATAAAAACGCCATACATTGCATTAAGCGCTGTGAATTGTTGCATACCGCAGTGAAAGGGGTTAAATATAAACCACCACTATTACAATCACAAATACTCACGCTCCTCTTAGCACATTACAGCTTCCTCCGCCACCTCTCTTCCTCTTCCCGTCTCGATGCCACGCTCCCAAGACGCACAAACACACAGACCCTATCAAACGTACTACTCTCGCCTCACTCCTCGCTGGCTTGCCGACGCACTCACAGGCTCAAGACTCAAGGCTCGGATTCATGGGCGCTCGAACAGGAACGACCGAAACCTCACTAGGATTTACTGGAATTCATAGTCTTTTACTGCTTCACGTCTCTTCTCTATTCTTTTCTTTTTTTTTATCGTGCATTCGTGTTTTTCTTTTTTTTTTTTTGATGTTGTCTTGCTTTCTTTGTGCTATTTTGATTAGGTTTGTCAGGGTTTAGTTTAATGGTTCGAGATCAAAAGGTCCGTATTCAGAAACGCTTCTCTTTCTCACCACGACTTCTTTGAGAGGCCACATTGATGACTAGCCGGGTTGTCCAGAGTGTTTCTCCTGATAATAATGTAAAGGTATTGTTAATCTATCACTATAATCATAAAAAAAAAAAAAAAAACACCCTTAAAAACCCGTATCACTTCAACTGGAGCCCTTGAAAGTAGACAAAGTGCGGACAGAAGTACTTCAGAATATGCTCCTAGGAAACTTAAGCGGTTCGGAGTTTCGTGCATCGCCTCTGTGGGTACGTTACCAATTAGTGTTGCGGTACGGTGCGTTCTCCTTACGGTACTGCGCGGCGTAACGAGCCACACACGCTGGATATTCATCTCAACTCCTCTCCTCCCGCGCGTTGTAACCCCGGGCGAACATGCAGCATGGCAGAGAGAGAGAGAGAGAGAGAGAGAGAGAGAGAGAGAGAGAGAGAGAGAGAGAGAGAGAGAGAGAGAGAGAGAGAGAGAGAGAGAGAGAGAGAGAAAATCTTTAACCATCGTTCATCTCCCATCTCGTTGCCTCCCGACCATCTATTCCCCACGTCCCCGCCGTCTCCCCACAACCTGTACCTCTTCACCCTCTCCTCGCCTCTCTCCCATCTCCCTGTCTCCTCATATCATCTACCTATAGCCATATATTCCCTCTTCCTCCTTGCCTCTCTCTCATCTCTGCCTCCTCGCCACCTCCCCACCTGTCCCCCAGTTCATTGCCATCTATTTCTTCTCTCCTTACCTCTCTCGCTTCCATCTCTCCACTCTACCCCTTGCCAGCCAGCCAGCCCTCCTACATCCCCTTCCCTTCATAATCTTCCTTCCACTACTCCCTACTCTGCTTCTCTTCCTGCCCGCCACTTCCCTGTCACTTCCCTGCTCTCATAGCCCCCTCCGCGCCTGGCCGCCTTCCTTCACGTCTCCTGACACACGCAGGGCCGCCCCCGCCTCGTCCCCAGTCACCTGCCGCCGCCTTTTGATCGTCACACACCGCCGGAATGTCGCTCAAGTTTAGGGTGAATGTGTTTAGTGCTGGAGCGGAACGAGACTCTGGGAAGGTTTTGATCTTGGGGCTTCAGGGTTCAGGGTTCAGGCTTCAGATCTGGCAGCTGTGAGGTGTTGTGTGTTTCTCGTCACCTGAACACAAGGACCCGACACGGTAATTAAGTAGTGTTGTATAATGAAAGCGATGACCTCTGTGGCTACCCTTGCCGTATAAAAGAGATTGATTACAATACTACCAGTAAATAAAGATCATACACGTTGTAAAAATGTTCCACATGTCGAGTTTTAGTCTGAATACAAAACATACAAAGGACTTAAATAAAAGTAAGAGTCAGGCCACACAGCAGGCATTGTGTCACACACACTCAGGTGTGGCGCACACCTCACGGCTCAGGTTCGCTCACCCGCGCCCCGCCATGTGCCCTCGCGCCTCGCCCTTCATTTGAAAACTGTCCAAACCAATCTGGAAATTAATGATTCAGCGGCTCCCTCCAAGCGGGGAGCACACAAGGCTATTTTTTGCTTCTAACACTACCGTCATCAAGCGACCCGCCAGCTGCGGCAGGTTGTGGCGGGGGAGCGGCGCCCCCCTGTTTGTTGGGGCGTGGCTAGGCGTCATTCTCGAGCTCCTCCTCCATGAGCGTGGCGTAGGGCACCTGGAAGAGCGTGGTGTCGTCCATGATGGTCTCCTGGCGCTGCAGGACGATGTGGGTGTGCGGATGGTGGGGTGGTGATGTCCGGGGGCGTGGGAGACACCCGCAGCTCGGGCGTTGTGCACACAGGCTCGGCGCCCGCTGAGGAGGGCCCCGCCGTGGGGGAGCGACGCAGGCTGGTGACGGACGTGCTGTCCCAGCTGCGGCCCGCGCGCCACCGCTTCCTGGGGGCCCGGCGTGGGGAGAGCGGTAGTGCTCCAGATCCAGACTCTGGCTCTGGCACGAGCGGCGGCGCGCCCAGGGGGTTGTGCGGCACGCCCAGGCCCTCGCCCAGCCCAGGCTGCGTCCCGTGCACCGCGCTCTCCCTCGCTGTACCCGCGGCCTGCAATGAGACACGTGCACTGCCATCACGCTCAGCCTGCCGCCCACCCTGTCCCTCCTCGTCACCCTGCACTCTCACTCTGCCCTGCCCTGCCTCCTTCACTCTGTCACATCACCCTCTCCGCACCACCTTACGAGTACATTCACCCTTACCAGCAAGCCTGTCTCGGCCCCGTCACCCTGCTTCACCTCACACCCTGCCCCACACCACACTCCCCTCACCACTCTGCCCTCAGCCCTCACTCACAGTAGGTGCTGGCGATGCGGTAATGCCTCAGGTTCTCTGCGCTGCGGACCTTCCTGGACACCTCCACCTGGTCATGGGAGCGCCCCGTGCTGTGGTCCATGGAGTCTGAGGCGAGGCGCAGGCGATGGCGGGTCAGGTGCACGTGGGAGGCGGGGCTCTGGTGGGCGGCGCGGGAACACCTGGGCAGCGGCGTCCTGGTCTATGTGCGGCACACTGATGCGGCACGCGGGGGGCGGCACGTGAACCTGCGGAGGAGGGAGGTGCTCGTAAGGAAGAGGGGAGAGAAAGAAGAGAAGGAGGAAGAGGAGGAGGTCGCCACATGTTCCCTGAGAGTAAAAGCGAGGGGAGGAAAGGAAGAGGAAGAGGAAGAGGAGGAGGGGGAAGAGAAAGAATATCGTCACGTGTTCCTGGGTGTATCTAAAGGTGAGGGAGGGAAAGGGAAGAGAAATAGGAAGAGGAGGAGATAGACACGTGTCTCTGGAGTGCATCTAAAGGTGAAGGAGAGGAAGAGGAAGAGGAAGAGGAAGAGGAGGGGGGAGGAGGAGGAGATTGACACGTTTTCCTGGAGTGCTTCTAAAGGCGAGGGATGAGGGGAGGGGGAGTCGTATCCTCCAACTATCATGAGCTGCTGTGGGTTTCCTTAGCGACACGGAGGAGGAGGAGGAGGAGGAGGAGGAGGAGGAGGAGGAACACAAAGCAACACAAAGAAAGAACACAGAGAGAGAGAGAGAGAGAGGACGAGAGAGAGAG
>NC_087181.1:18831499-18833999 GCF_035594125.1 Scylla paramamosain
GGAGAAGAAGAAGAAGAAGAAGAAGAAGAAGAAGAAGAAGAAGAAGAAGAAGAAGAAGAAGAAGAAGAAGAAGGAGAAGAAAGCAAGAACAACAAGAACAAAAAGAACAAGAACAAGAAGATGGTGATGATGAAGAACAGCAACAACAACAACAACAACAACAACAACAACAAGAACTAGGAGGAACAGACAAAGGAAGAGAAAGAGGAGAAAATGGAAAAGATAAGCAAAGAAAAGAAAAAAAGACCACGATGAATAGTTTTAAAAGAAAGAACGAAAAGAAAGAGATAAAAGAAGAAAAAGAGGAGAAAAAGGAAGAGGGAACATGCAAAGGAAGGAAGATGAGGCCAAAATAAAAGTATAAAAAAGGAGATGAAAGGAGAAAAGAGGTGAGCAAAAGAATGAAGAGGAGAAAAAGAGGAGGGAATGAAAGAGAAAGGAAAAAAACAGACCATAGTGAATAAGGCACAAAAGAGAGAAAAAAATTAGGAGAATGATAACAAGAAGATAAAAAGAGGAAGACATAGAAAAGTGGACATGAAAGGAAGGAAGAAGAAGAAAGGATGATGAGTAAGACGGAGAGCAGGAAGAGGAAAAAGCGCAAAGGAAAAAGAGAAAGAAGAGATGAGAGGGAAGATGGAGAAGAGGAAACAGAGAAGAAAATAATACAAGAAAAAAAAAACAGGAGAGGAAAGAGTGTCAAGATTCTAGTGACCGGAAATAAAAAAAATAATGGAAGGAGATGTGATAAAAAAGGAAGAGGAGAAGAGGCAACAGTGAATAAGATAGAAGAAAAACACGAAGGACGGTAAACAGGATAAAAGAAAGAGGGAAGGAGGTCGAGAGTTAAAAGTAAGGAGGTGAACTAGAAAGAACGAGCGTATAAAGAGAAAGAGAAGGGCAGAGGAGGAAGAGGAAGAGAAAGGACATAAGTTACCATCTAAAAGAATGTAAAGACCACGGGAATGGGAGTAAAAGGGGCAGGAAGAGGAAGAGGAAGAGGAAAATGAACACTTTAAGCCACACGAACTGAAAAACAAAAAACAACAAAGCCATGAAAGGATAAAGAAGAAAATGGAAAAAAGGAAAAGGAGACTGCCACAAAAAAAAGGAAAAAGAAAAATAAGTGAAAAAAACAGGCAAGAAAAACTGTTAAAACGTAAATGAATAAAAAAATAGAATAAAATACTAAAGAAAATTATAACACGAACTTAAAACATGAAATAAATGATAAGGAGGAGGAGGAGGAGGAGGAGGAGGAGGAGGAGGAGGAGGAGGAGGAGGAGGAGGAGGAGGAGGAGGAGGAGGAAAGGGGAATTTCAGTAAGCAAAGAGGTAGAAAAAAGAAAAGTAAAAGAGTAAGAGCGAGTGAGCCACAGAGAAATGCATACATTACCATACATACATACATACATACATACATACATACATACATACATACATATATCCATATAAAACAGGTGTGTGTGCATAATATATCACATTTAATTAAGAGGAAAGACTGACAGGTGAGGCCAAGAGGTGAGTTAATTAGTCTAAGAGAAGGTGAGCAAAACAAAGGTGGAAGGAGAGAGAGAGAGAGAGAGAGAGAGAGAGAGAGAGAGAGAGAGAGAGAGAGAGAGAGAGAGAGAGAGAGAGAGTACAGGTGAGTGAGCGAGAGTAAAGTAAGAGTTACGCTTTGACATCATAAAGGGGAACGTTTAAACTCTCTCTCTCTCTCTCTCTCTCTCTCTCTCTCTCTCTCTCTCTCTCTCTCTCTCTCTCTCTCTCTCTCTCTCTCTCTCGTAGGACATCACAAGCTTAATTTAATCCAGCAATATACTAATGGATATTTACAAATAGGTCAATTATCTCTCTCTCTCTCTCTCTCTCTCTCTCTCTCTCTCTCTCTCTCTCTCTCTCTCTCTCTCTCTCTGACGGTCATAATAGAGGAAATAAAAATGCAAAGAAAATAAGAAGTTAGAATAAAAAAAGACGAGGGAAAAAGAAGGATGGTACAAGGACTGCTAATGAAGATATGAAGGGGCTTGTTTAAAAACGGAAACAACAACAACAACAACAACAACAACAACAACAACAACAACAACAACAACAACAACAACAAATGTAAACGAACGAACAAAAATCAAACAAACAACCAAACAAATGAGCAAACACACACACACATACACACACACATCCACACCCACACACACACACACACACACACTTTCTATCCATTGTTTTTTTTTTTTTCTTTTCTACATTTCTCTCTTATAGTATACATCAATAAGAAAAACTAACTTAACCCTTTCACAGTTATAGAGTACATCTTTACTTATCTACTAACCACCACTCTGGGACATCATACTGGTTGGGAATTGCAAACTCTTTTCTTTTTAATACTCTTCTTTCTAGTAGATGTTTATAAAGATTTCATGCATTACTTCCAGTGTTGTGAATTGTTGCATATGGTAGTGAAGGCTTAAGGGAAATCACAAGGCGCCTTTGACCCACTCAGT
>NC_087181.1:18838999-18856499 GCF_035594125.1 Scylla paramamosain
AAGTGTGGAGAGGAGAGAAGAGAGAAAAAAAGAGATAGGGAGAAGGAGATTAAGGAAAGGAGAAAGAGAAGAAGAGAGAAAAAGAGAGAAGAGATAATTAAAATGAGAATAAGGGGAGGTAGGAGGAAAAGGAGAAACAGAAAAAGAGAGAGAACTGTGGAGGAAAATAAAGATGAGAAAAGGAGAAAAGAAAAAAATTAATACACTTTCCTTATTTTCTTTAGGAGACCTCCATATGACGACCGTTTTCTGTTTTAAGTCTCTCTCCCTCTCTCTCTCTCTCTCTCTTTCTCCCTTCTCTCTCTCTCTCTCTCTGGTCGAGTCGTGTCCCACCCCACCATAGGCTTTCTTTCATAGATATTTCTTCTCTAATCCTCTTATCTCCTACCTGACAAAGGTTTGCAAAGGTTTCCCAGGCTCTCTCCATCTGCCTCCTCCTCCTCCTCCTCCTCCTCCTCCTCCTCCTCCTCTCTGGCATGGAAAGATGAATGAGAAGAAATGGTATTAATTTTTTTTTTTTACCTGTATGATTCTCTCATTCGTCCTAATTAATTATACTTACCTGCCTTCTTACTAACATACCTGTTATATTTTTTATTTAATTAATTTTTTTTACTATTATTGTTATTATTTATTTTCATTTGTTTATTTATTTATTATTATTATTTTTTTTTACAAGAACGTTCCCGTGACGCAAGCCAGAGCAAGTCCATGCCCGCTGAGGTGTGAAGGCCGCGGTGGCTCTCTCTCTCTCTCTCTCTCTCTCTCTCTCTCTCTCTCTCTCTCTCTCTCTCTCTCTCTGATAACTTTTGATACAATGGAATTTACACCTTACTCATAACTTTGGCAGAAGAGTATCTATATGTTACTGTTAACTCTGAACAGAATACCACTTTTTTTATATACTTAAAATGCATATGACATTACTCGGATACCAAAGAAATTTCATACAAACCACTAGAAAGTTCTGTTCAGCTTTGAGTCTGTGTGAAGGAGAAGGATATATACTCTTATTCTCCCCAGATAGCGTTGCATTGCCAAGATCACGTACTGCATTCCTAAGCATTCTCCTTCAAACAAATTTTTCACACTTAGCAGCATGTACTCGAAGTTTTTTTAAGATTTACAAAGGAGTTTTCATGATTCCAGTGATAGTTTAAGAAGGATTTTGCATCATCTGTCAGACAAACTGCCGTGAGAACTCCACTTATTATTTATGTAGCCTTTGAAATTAGTCTCTGAGAATGAAAAGCGTATGAGAATAAAGACCAATACGGCATCGGCTAGAAATACGAGAAAGCGCTACCTCTCCTGGTCAAAAATTCCCGTAAGCCTAGATTCGAGCGTTCAATCTTCAGAGAGAGAGAGAGAGAGAGAGAGAGAGAGAGAGAGAGAGAGAGAGAGAGAGAGAGTTAAGGGGACAGTACACAACTAAACCCCTTAAAATAAAAATCATTCCAAAAAAAGTTATCGCTCGTAAAAAAAAAAAAAAAAAAAAAGAAAGATAAGAAATGCACACATGTCCCTCGAGTTTAGATGTCAAAATATTTAGGTTACTTAAATTTACGTTCTGTTACACATGTTATCGTTCACTGGAAGTTACAAAGGAGAGGTTAGGTGTGTGTGTGTGTGTGTGTGTGTGTGTGTGTGTGTGTGTGTGTGTGTGTGTGTGTGTGTGTGTGTGTGTGTGTGTGTGTGTGTGTGTGTGTGTGTGTGTGTGTGTGTGTGTGTGTGTGTGTGTGTGTGTGTGTGTGTGTGTGTGTGTGCGCGCGCGCGTTGTAAAGATAAATGGTGTGGCGGTGTTAGGTGGTTTTACGTTTGAGAGAGAGAGAGAGAGAGAGAGAGAGAGAGAGAGAGAGAGAGAGAGAGAGAGAGAGAGAGAGAGAGAGAGAGAGAGAGAGAGAGAGAGAGAGAGAGAGAGAGAGAGAGAGAGAGAGAGAGAGAGAGAGAGAGAGAGAGAGAGAGAGAGAGAGAGAGAGAGAGAGAGAGAACCTAAATCCAAGCTCAAATAAAGCATGTAAAAATTAAGAAAAAAATTCAAGAGGTGTTCAAAAAGAATCAGCAGAAATATTAAAAAAAGAGGATAAAAAAATAAAACAATCAAAATACACAAAAAAAACAAGAGGAAAAGCCAAAAAAAAACACAGAAAACTCAAGAGGAAATCAAGAGGAATCGGAAAAATTTAAACAACAAAAAAACACACACAAAAAAAGAAAAGACAAGAAATAACCATGGAGGACTCTAGAGGAAATCAAGAGGATTCAAGAGGAGGACTTACCTGTGGAAAAAGAGGAGTATGGCCACCGCCCACAGCACGAGGACCAAGATCACCAAGAGGACCTCCTCCGCTCTTACTCTTCCTGACCCTTTCTCCGTCACAGTCTCTGAAAGTAAGAGGAAGGGAGAGAGTAAGAGGAAGACAGAGGTTGTTTATATCGCTGGAGAACCAAGAGGAATTATGAGGTAGAGAGATGCAAATATATAAGGGGAAGAAGTGTAAAAAATTATGCATAAAGAGGAGAAAGAGGAAGAGGAGTGGAGTGCGGCTGTCTAGGGAAATGGGAGGGAGAAAGGGGAGAGGGGAGAGAGGAAAAAAATGTACTGGAAGCTGGAGGGGACTGTAAGTGTGAGGAGGAGGAGGAGGAGGAGGAGGAGGAGGGGGTAGAGAGGGAAAGAGGAGAAGGGAGGGAGAGTGGGGAGGAAAGAGTTAAGAGGACAAGGGGAGAGGGAGGAAAAGTTTAATGTGAGTGCGCGACAAGTGTGTGTGTGTGTGTGTGTGTGTGTGTGTGTGTGTGTGTGTGTGTGTGTGTGTGTGTGTGTGTGTGTGTGTGTGTGTGTGTGTGTGTGTGTGTGTGTGTGTGTGTGTGTGTAGACTATTAATATTAATCACAGCACATGAAAAATATGAAAAAAACTACTCTCTCTCTCTCTCTCTCTCTCTCTCTCTCTCTCTCTCTCTCTCTCTCTCTCTCTCTCTCTCTCTCTCTCTCTTACCTACGATCTGGAAGAAGATGGCTGACGTGTTTGCCATAGCGTCGGTCGTGAGCTTCACCTCATACGTAGTGAAAGGCTCCACCCCCTCCTCCAGCGTCACCCCCCTGCTGCTGCCCCCAACGCGTCCCAGCATGAACCTGCGGGAGGGAGGCACAGGTGAAGGAGCAGGTAAGACACTGGGAAGGTAAAAGAAGCAGTGAATACAAGTGTAGAAAAGAGGATGGAAAAACTGAAAGATGAAGTGGAGTAAGGGTGTTTTGGGAAATGGGAGGGAAATAGGAGACGGAATGGCAGGAAATAGATGAATAGGTAAGACACGGCAGGTAAAGAATACAGGAACACAAAGGTACAGAAAGAATACAAGAACACAAAGGTATCTGTAATAAGTCTTTTTCCCCACGTGAGAGAGGACGCAGCAGGTAAGACACGTGGTTGGCTGGTAAAGGAGAGAACACGAGAACGTTAATGGATCAGCAAAACCTCGTCTTCTACAGGTGACAGGAAGCACAGGTGAACGGGTAGCACACGTGGGAAGTAAAGGAGAAATGTCACAGAGAGAGAACATAACATAGGTGAATTTGCTATAGACATTACTTCTATACATAACAAATTCTTAATCATCCACTTATCATCATTCTCTCTAATCATAAAGGAAAACATGAAGGAAACAGAAGGATTTAAAAAAGCAAGCATAAAGGAAAGAGAAGGATGGAATTAAAGAAGAAAGGATGATCAGAAGGAAGGAACGAGAGTGGATGAGAAAGGAATGTTAATTAAATGAGTAAATGAAGGAAGAGAAGGAAAGACAGAGAGGAGTTAAAGAATATAGGCCACAAAGGGAAGACGGAAAGGATAAGAGAGGAAAATAAACAAGGAGGGATTACGGAGGAGGAGAAGGAGGAAGAGGAGGAGGAGGAGGAGGAGGTACTGGGAGTGGGAGATGAGATTAGGTATGGAAATGTGAAGGCTGCTGTTGTTTTGGATTACTCTCTCTCTCTCTCTCTCTCTCTCTCTCTCTCTCTCTCTCTCTCTCTCTCTCTCTCTCTCTCTCTCTCTCTCTCTCTCTCTCTGACCACATCCCTCCTTAAGTATGTATGTAAATCCTGAACCACCACTAGATAAAAGAAAAACAAACAAACAAACAAACCTCATTAAAAAAAAGAAAAAGAAATTGGTAGAGAAAAATACAAAAAAAAACAAAAAAACAAGGAAAAAGTTTTAACAAAGAAACACGAAAGACAAACATTACCCCCATTAAGGCTGGGAAGGGTTTAATGGCAAGGTGATTTGTGGCGGTACGAACATATTGGAGCGACCTACGATGGCTTATAAAGAAAGGATAGGGAAGGGAAGGGATGGGGAGATGAGAGAAGGGGAGGGAGGCGTCTACGTACAAGTGATGGATGATGATAGGCAATGGGGTGCATGTAGATGGATTTGCAGGGTGGAAGGGGAGGTGGAGGCGATGTGTGTGTAGATGGATGTAGATGGATGAGTCGTGGTGGTTTATGGGGACTTATTGCTGTGTGGTGGGTGTAGATAGCTGGCTTAGTTAAATAGATAGATAGATAGGTAAGTGGATTATTTAGGCAGGTTGGTAGATAGATAGATAGATAGATAGATACATACATACATACATACAGACAGACATACATATATACATGCACAGATAGATAGATGAATAGATGTTAGATAGACAAATAGATAGATAGATAGACAGATAGTAGGTAGGTAGGTAGGTAGGTATTTTGATTGGTTGATAGATAGATAGATAGATAGATAGATAGATAGATAGAGAGAGATAAATACCTCCACTCTTTTTGATATAGCAAATGAAAATACTTAAGAGACGAAAGAGAAGAGCGATATATTTAAGTTTCGGACAATAAAAGAAAAGAAAGGAGAGAAAGAGAAAAACAGAAGACCCAGGCAGTGAGGAAGGACGCGTCAGGTGCCGCCGATACAAGGGCGATGCTGCAGACCACCAACTCAACTGATGAGAGAACTTCTTTTTTTTTTCAGTTTTTTTTTTTACTTTATTAACTTTGCTAACTTTTTTACACTTTTTTTTTACTAAACTCATGAGCTGCTTTTTTTTTTTTTTTTTTTTTTTTTGTGTGTGTGTGTGTGTGTGTGTGTGTGTGTGTGTGTGTGTGTGTGTGTGTGTGTGTGTGTGTTCTCGATCCTCCTCCTCTTTCTCACGTAAAAATATGAGTAAGATGTGCCCAAGAAAAACAAGACTGACAGCACAGATTCTCTCTCTCTCTCTCTCTCTCTCTCTCTCTCTGACCTTTGACATTCACCTGAGCTCCCTGCGCGTGTCTCGCATACTAAGCCTCATTCAGCGAGTCTCTGCATCTCTGCTTGGTCGTACACTTCCCGTCAGACGCAGCTTTCCTCCTCGCCCAAGTATGTTTTTTTTTATTTATTATTATTTTTTATTATTATGTATTTATTTATTTATTTATTTATTTGTTTATTTGTTTGTTTGTGGTGTGTTTTGGTATCTTTTCAAATTAGGATTTTCATGATTTATTTTCCAGACTTTCAGATTTGTTCAGACTTTTTCGATTTTTTTTAAATATTTTTTCGCCTATTTATTAATTTTTTTTTCTAGTTTTCAGGCTTATTCCTACTAGCTTTCAGATTCTGGACTATTTTTCAGGCTTTTACGACAATTTTACAGGATTTTTGGATTATTTTTCAGACTTCTCTACTATTTTTTTTTTCAGATTTTGGACTATTTTTCAGACTTTTCCAAGATTTCTATTATTTCAAAATTTTTCGACTATTTTTTTCGGAATCCCTCGAGTAGTTTTCAGAATTGTTTAACTGTTATCAGACGTTTCGAGTCTTCCACATGAACCTCTATATTTTACTGTCACGCTTCCCTAACAATTAGAGCGCTGGAAAAGTTTGCGTAGACACAGAAGAAAGAGAAGATAAAGGGTTCGCTTTTTTACCTCGAATGCAGAGTATGAGAAAATGCGGAACGAACAAAACTGTCTATAAGTTCTAAACAATTATTGGAAATGTCGAGGAGCGGAAGGGTTAAATAGTATTGGTTTTATTGAGGTCCTTTGTGCGTAACTTTGATAACAGACTCTGCCAAACTCTCCGCGTCTCTTAAAAAAAACTCGAATACATTTTTTCCTAATAAGTTTTAATGGAATCTAGATACTTGAAATTCGGTTATTTTTTCAGTAGGGGCCATCGACTGATCCGCGTTGGATGGTGTTGGTTCTACTCGCATATTTGGTACTGTTATTGAGTGAATGAGGGACAGGCAGACAGATGAGACAGACGAGACAGACGAAGCGCTCTTAGTAATGTCGATTATGAAAGTTTTTTTTCGTGTCTGCGTCTCCAGCACCGCTACTCCTGTTTTTACTTTGTTTTCGTTTTCGTTGTTATTGTTTGTCGTTGTTGTTGTTGTCACTGATGTTATCGCAAAAATAAAAGAATAACTGTATTTTATCACCAGCCAATCAACGACATTAGAGATTTTAATGACTTGACAGATTTATAGATGGGGGTGATAGGTGGAAACAGGTAGGTACATTTCATACAGGGACTGCCACGTGTAGGCCTGATGGCTTCTTGCAGCTTCCCTTATTTCCTATGTTCTTGTGTTCTTATGACATCGAAATATAAACTACACAGGTATATGCTTCAACAATCCAGCAGAGGTCGTAAACAAGAACTCAACTCTTAGCAAATTGGAAAATGAAAAATACAGTCTGCTGTTGTTTCAAGCAATTGCCTGAAAGCCCAAGCATAAAAAAAGGTTGCCATAAAAAAATCAAACCGTGTACCAAGTTGAAATTGATATGCACTTTTAAAATTAGGTGATAAATTAATGTTTCAGTTGTTGTTGTTGTTATCGTTGTTGCTGCTGCTGCTGCTGCTATTCCTGGTATTGCTGTTATCCCCGATGTCATCACAAAGAGAAAAACAGAATAACCAAACGTCATCACCAGCCAGTTAACAACACCAGAATATAAAACCACACAGGCACACATTTCCACATTCCAGCAGCGTTAGTCGTGAACAACAACAACTCCAAACAAAGCGGAGTAAAGAAACTTAGACTGGTATTTTTGTATATGGTGCTTCAGAATGTAATAACACAATCTCGAGTGTGTTACGGCAACGTCTGGCGAGATGTGATTCATACTTCCTGGTCTCTTGAAAGGCAAGGCTTGAGTAGATGAAAAGAAGAAGAGAAAGACGTAGAGGAGGGGGAAAGAGGAGAAGGATCAAAAGGAAAAGAAGGTAAGAGGGAAGGAGAGGGGAATATAAGGAGGAGGAACGTATGGAGAGGGAAGATATGAGAAGAAAAGGAGAAATGGTAAGACAGAAACAAAATGGAGACGAAATGAGGAAAATAGAGAGGGTGAGAGAGGGAAAGAAGGAAAGACAATGATAAAACGGTGGAAAAATCATTGGAGGAGGGACATAAGAAGAGGGAAGAGGGAAAAAAAGTAAGAAAAAGTAAGAACGCGGAAGGGGAGATGAGAATGGGGAAAAAGGATGTAGAGTAAATATGACAGAGGAAAAATAAGAGGGAGGAAAAGATGGGAAGGTAAAAGGGAGAGATAAAACAATATCAGGAGGAAAAATGGGAGGAGGAGAAGAGCACACACACACAGAGAGAGAGAGAGAGAGAGAGAGAGAGAGAGAGAGAGAGAGAGAGAGAGAGAGAGAGAGAGAGAGAGAGAGAGAGAGAGAGAGAGAGAGAGGACGGGGGTATAATATGGTTGGGTAAGATTCCTAATTAAAAAGAAAAAAATCTACCTTTATTGCATTTTTCAGTTAAGTATTGATTAGATGTATAGAATGTGCCGCTCTCTCTCTCTCTCTCTCTCTCTCTCTCTCTCTCTCTCTCTCTCTCTCTCTCTCTCTCTCTCTCTCTCTCTCTCTCGCTCGCTCTTTCAATAAAGCGAAATCCCAAAAGACTCATAAAACCGTAACGGGCTTGAGAGAGAGAGAGAGAGAGAGAGAGAGAGAGAGAGAGAGAGAGAGAGAGAGAGAGAGAGAGAGAGAGAGAGAGAGAGAGAGACCTATGAAGATATATGGAAGAGCGAGCCAGGAAGACGAAGGAGGAAGAAAACGGAAAGGAAGAGAGCAGCGAGAAAGAAAATTTGCATGAGAGAGAGAGGAAGACGTGACATATGAGAGGAGAGTGAGTGAGAGGTGTGAGTGAGACCAGTGAAGGGAGAATGAAAGGCGTGAGGAAGGGAAGGAAAATATTTACCAGATGAAGACGATGGATGGACAGACAGAGGATATGAGAGAGAGAGAGAGAGAGAGAGAGAGAGAGAGAGAGAGAGAGAGAGAGAGAGAGAGAGAGAGAGAGAGAGAGAGAGAGAGAGAGAGAGAGAGAGAGAGAGAGAGAGAGAGAGAGAGAGAGATTTAGCGTTCTATTACTAGTCAATTTTCTTCTACTACTACTACTTCTACTACTACTACTACCACTATCAATATCAGAGAGAAAATTGAATACAGAATGAAAGAAGATAAAAACAATACGTAAACAAACAAATAGACAGACAAACAAAGACACACAGACAGACAGACAGCCAGAGAGACGAACATAAGTGACAACAGACATACAAACATACAGACAGCCATGCAGACAGGAAGACAAACAGAAAACAAACATAATGAAACACAAAGAAAGATAAGCAGAAACAAGGACAGTAAAAATCATATATACACACAAACAAAGAGACAGACGGACAGACAGACAGACAGGTAGATAGACAAACAGGTACAGCTAATAAGATTTCACCTGTCAGCACGGCACTGGTGGAGGTAATTAATTAGGCCAGGTGTGAAAATCCCCCAATGCGATAATCCTCTCTCTCTCTCTCTCTCTCTCTCTCTCTCTCTCTCTCTCTCTCTCTCTCTCTCTCTCTCTCTCTCTCTCTCTCTCTCTGAAGTAGTAGTAATAGCAGCAACAAAAGCAGTAGTAGTAGTAGTAGTAGTAGTCGTTGTTGTTTGTTGTTGTTGTTGTCGTTGTTTTTGTTGTTACTGTTAAGGTATAATAGTAAATTCTCTCTCTCTCTCTCTCTCTCTCTCTCTCTCTCTCTCTCTCTCTCTCTCTCTCTCTCTCTCTCTCTCTCTCTCTCTCTCGGGATCCTCAGGTAAGATCCTAATTAGGGAGGTAAGCATGAGAGAGAGAGAGAGAGAGAGAGAGAGAGAGAGAGAGAGAGAGAGAGAGAGAGAGAGAGAGAGAGAGAGAGAGAGAGAGAGAGAGAGAGAGAGAGAGAGAGAGAGAGAGAGAGAGAGAGAGAGAGAGAGAGAGTCACTCATACCCCGCTCCCACATTCTCTTTCCTCCTGCACACTTGGAATACAAATATACTTTTTCAAACATTCTTTCTTATTTCCTTGTTTTTATTTTCATCGTGTTGCATTTCCCTTGTTACTGTCCCCATTTAAATGTTATGGTCCTTCCTGTTCTTCTCTTTCCCTCCCTCTCATTTATCCCTCTCAATCCTGGTAATCCTGTCCCTCTTTTCCTCCTCCTCTCTTTTTCTCTCCACTTTCCCTCTCCTCTTTCCCTTTCTGTTTTTCAATTTTTTTTTCTCCTAGTTTAGTGTTTTTTTTTTTTTTGTCTTTTTAGTCCTCTCCAAATATTTGTTTATGTCCTCTACTTGTTTTGTTTTGTTTTTTTTTCTCTCTTTTCGTTTCTCTATTCTCTTGTTTCTCTTACTTTTCCTTCCTTTTAGTTTTCGCTTTCATTTATAATGTAACATCTTCCGCTTCTGTCGTTATTGCCACTACATGTACTACTGATGCTGCTGATACTGTTGCTATTTACTACTACTACTTCTGCTGCTGCTACTACTACTACTACTGCCACTACTACTACTGCTACTACTACCACCATCACCAACCACCTTTAAAGCTAATACATATACTATTCCTCCTACTTTAACAACAACAACAACAACCGCAACGACTTCTATTACTACTACTGCTGCTACTACTACTACTACTACTATTATGTACCTATACTACTATCAGTACTACACCAATAATAACAACAACAGTATACTACTACTACTACTACTATTACAACTACTACAAATTCCTCACTACCACAACAACCACCACTTATGTACTGAGAATTCTAATTAAGAATATAAACGATAGAAACTCTGACTTGCTCCTTTTATTTATTTTTTCTTCTTTTTCTTTCCTTTTCTTTTCATTCTCAGTCAGGAAAAAAATTGTGAACTCTTTTTTTCAAGATCCCAAGTACCTGAGAGCTGAGTCTAGTTACCTTGATTGCTTAGCTAGGGGAGGAGGAGGAGGAGGAGGAGGAGGAGGAGGAGGAGGAGGAGGAGGAGGACAAGAAGAAAAAGAAGAAGAAGAAGAAGAAAAAAAGAAGTGTATCTTGAAAGTAAGAAAAATGAGAACGAAGAAAGAAAAGTTGTCATAATAAAAAAAAAGAAAAAAAGACAGAAAACTAGAAACAAAAGATGGAAGGAGGAAGAAGGGGAGAACACGATAAATAAGAGAAAGAGAGGGAAAGGAGATTATAAAGGATGAAAGAAGATAAAACGATTAAGAAATAGAGGAGGATTAAAGCAATCGTTCACCAGAGAGAGAGAGAGAGAGAGAGAGAGAGAGAGAGAGAGAGAGAGAGAGAGAGAGAGAGAGAGAGAGAGAGAGTATAATTGGACATAAAGGACTCATGAAGATAAGGATAAGCAAATAGAACACGGAACGAGGAGGAGGAGGAGGAGGAGGAGGAGGAGGAGGAGGAGGAGGAAGAGGAGGACATTACGTGAGGTCAAACACATTATTTCTTACATTCTTACACTCTTAAGAATCTCATTAAATTTGGGTATATAATAGTTAAGCATCCTCCTCCTCCTCCTCCTCTTCCTCCTTCTACTCAACCCTTCTACCTGTCCCTACGTTCTCATTAGCGTGGTAAACCTGACATTCACACCTGTATTTTTAACCTTTTTCCTTCTTTTCCTTTTTTCCTCCTCAACATAATTTATTCTCTCTTTCATAATTTTTTTCCCACATATTTTGCACTATTTACATATATATTTTTTTGTGTGTATGTGTATGTGTGTGTGTGTGTGTGTGTGTGTGTGTGTGTGTGTGTGTGTGTGTGTGTGTGTGTGTGTGGAGGAGGGGCACGGATGACCAAGACTCAGTAAGGAAAGCCAATAGATTACCAGTAGACAGAACCCATACTGGCGATCCGATAGAAGGTTGTGAAGTGATAAATATTTAAGAATCTTCTTGTTGAGGACAGACTCAAATACTTTAGATAGGCAATAGGACGGTAGTTTGAGGAATTGGAACGATCACCCTTTTTAGGAACAGGCTGAATGTGGGCAAACTTCCATCACGAAGGAGAGGTAGATGTTGGTAGAGAGTTAAAACAGTTTGACTATGTAAGGTACAAGCACGGAGGCACAGTTTCGGAGAACAATAGGAGGCACCCCATCAGGTCCATAAGCCTTCCGAAGGTTAAGGACAGCGAGGGCATGGAAGACATCACTGCGAAGGATCTTAATGGGTAGCATGAAATAGTCAGAGGGCGAAGGGTGTGTGTGTGTAATTAGGTGCATGTAGTTTTGTGAGAAGGAAGAGAGTTGTCTTTAGAGGCAGGCTGTGAATGTCCCCTTTTGTTATGAGACACAAAGGGAAACGTTCAGAGATCACAGCTGGGTTACTGATAAGTTCACAGCACCCTGGATCCAGTGTTTCAGATCTCACTGGGAGTAATTATCGTTTCGCCAGGTGTCTACTGTCTCCTTCTGCTTATATCCTGCCACTCTTGTCTTCCCTTTATCTACAAGTAACATTCTAATTGCAACACCTGGCCCCGTTTCCGAGTGTTTCCTTTGTGTCACTTTGTTTCCGTGGCGTTACCTGCCATAATGAGGTGCGAGACCGAGGTGGTGGTGGTGGTGGTGGAAGTAAATTAGAAAAGAAAATAGGGAACTAGATGATGATGTGGTACAGGAGGAGGAGGAGGAGGAGGAGGAGGAGGAGGAGGAGGAGGAGGAGGAGGAGGAGGAGAACAGTCGCATTTCATCCATTATCCATTCATTATCTTAATTACACACAGACTCAGACAGAAACACACACACCCACACACACACACACACACACACACACACTCCTCCTCCTCCATATTACAATAACTATATATTAAAAGCTTTACAACAATAATTCATTAAAAAAACACACACAAAATAGGAAACACATGTTGTATAAAATTCATTTACACGATAAAAATAGTTTACACAATAAAATGTGTGAGAGAGAGAGAGAGAGGGGCTCTGGCCTAAGGAAACAAAAAAAGACTGGAAAATAGGTCCACTGAATATACCAGTCCCCAGAGAGTAGTAAAAAGGGATTATCCAAAATTCTGAGAATCTGACTTCGTTTTGTTTATTTTCATTCCTCTGCTCCAGTGCTAATCTCCACTCATCAGCCTGGGTCCCATCTAATCTTTCGACTCACACACCAAACCAACATCACCAACATAATTTACTGTACGTGCCTCCCTCCAGTGTCCCTCCCTCACGTCCTCTGTCAACACGTCAAGCACAATACTGAGGAGTGGAGGGCCCACCACAAACTCATGCATCTCCTCCTTCACTCCAAAACTGTCTGCCATTCCTTCACTCCTCACGCGCGTTCTATCATTCCAGTGCATTTCCTTCACCAATTCTACTCATTTTTCAGTACCTTCTTGATAATTTTATATATTTTTCTTGGTACATTCTTCTTTCGTGCTGTTATTCTGTCATACAACTTCTCTATGTAGATTTGAAATTGCCATACTATATAGTTGTCTTTCTATTTTCTCTGTACTTTTCTGTCATTCGTCTCACTATGAATAATAATAAAGAAGGTGGTGATAATAATGACGATGGTGGTGGTGGTGGTGGTGGTGATGACGATGGTGGTGGTAAAACTGACAAAAGTGAAGGAAAAAGAGAGAGAGAAAGAAATAAAAAAAAATCGATGTTGCCTTTTTTCTTTTCGTTTTATTTGCTTGGCACGAATTAAACATTGAATATTTGAGCGTTTCTTATCCAAATATTTACTGAGAGAAGGAAAGTGAAAGAGGAAGAAGAGGAACACAGAAGAGGAGGAGAGAGAAGGCCAAATTTCCATCTTCCTTTTTTTCTTCCACATTCGTTTCTCTTTTTGTATATATATATATAAATAAAAGAGAGAGAGAGAGAGAGAGAGAGAGAGAGAGAGAGAGAGAGAGAGAGAGAGAGAGAGAGAGAGAGAGAGAGATTAAACACAAATAATTCGTGATGAGAAAAGAAAAGGACGAATAAATATCAGCAGAACAAACAAAAAGAAAACCAAGAACAAGAATAACTAGGAAAACAACGACTAAAACTAAAAAATGAAAAATAAGAAAAAAGAACAAAAACAAGAGCAAGAACAAGAGATGAAGAAGAAAAAGAAAAACAACAACAACAACAAACGAAGGAAAATGATGATAAAGTAGACGAGCAACAACAACAACAACAACAACAACAACACAACCACCACCACCACCACCACCACCACCACCACCACCACTAACCAAACCATCCAGCAACAACAGCAACAAGAGGAAGAGGAAGTGAGTCGATGCAAACGCTTAATTTTTCCTTACGTGCCAAAAGTTCCCTGAAGTACAGCCAGGGTTCCTCAGCGCAGCAGGGCCAAGTAATATAAGGGCACATTAATTGCAGGAGCCACTAAGCTGGGAGGCGAGGACCGAGAGGGGAGAGGAAGCGGGGAATTAAGGTGGCTTGGGATTCAAATAATACTCACAGGTCTTGCATTTATAAAGGAATTGTCTTATGTGTGTGTGTGTGTGTGTGTGTGTGTGTGTGTGTAGGTGGGTAGGTGTGTGTTGTTTTCCCTTGCTGTCTTTCAATGTTATTTTCGTCTCTTGTTCTCTCTGTGTTGCTATTTTCATCTCTTGTTCTCTCAGTGTTGTTATTTTCGTCTCTTTGTTCTGTCAGTGTTGCTATTTTTGTCTCTTGTTCTCTCAGTGTTGCTATTTTTGTCTCTTGTTCTCTCAGTGTTGCTATTTTCGTATCTTTGTTCTCGCAGTGTTGTTATTTTCGTCTCTTTGTTCTGTCAGTGTTGCTATTTTCGTCTCTTTGTTCTCTCAGTGTTGCTATTTTCGTCTCTTTGTTCTCTCAGTGTTGCTATTTTCGTCTCTTTGTTCTCTCAGTGTTGCTATTTTCGTCTCTTTGTTCTCTCAGTGTTGCTATTTTCGTCTCTTTGTTCTCTCAGTGTTGCTATTTTCGTCTCTTTGTTCTCTCAGTGTTGCTATTTTCGTCTCTTGTTCTCTCAGTGTTGCTATTTTCGTCTCTTGTTCTCTCAGTGTTGCTATTTTCGTCTCTTGTTCTCTCAGTGTTGCTATTTTTGTCTCTTTGTTCTCTCAGTGTTGCTATTTTTGTCTCTTTGTTCTCTCAGTGTTGCTATTTTCGTCTCTTTGTTCTCTCAGTGTTGCTATTTTCGTCTCTTTGTTCTCTCAGTGTTGCTATTTTCGTCTCCTGTTCTTTCAGTGATGTTATTTTAATTTCTGTTGTTGTTGTTTTTTTCCAGTGTTGTTATTTTCGTCTCTTGTTCTCCCTAAGTACCCAAAACGTACAAATAATTTTCTTTGTTTTATTTATACGTTACGAAAACAAGCAGATAAAGAACTGATCAGTTTTTTTTTTTAAGGTGCACTTTTCCTCAGTCTTATTATATTTTCCTCCCTGCTTTTCTTTCATGATAAAAAAAATAGCCGCTTAGGATAATTAAGCTACTCTGTCATTAAAAATCATCAGTGTATACTTGATTTTACTATAATAATTCAAGACATCCCTGTGAATTTGTAAGCAGAACAGGAAAAAACAAGAAATTCAATTTTTGTACGTAACTGCTTGAAATAATAGCTAAGGTAACATTCAAATACGCCAGTAATTTTATATTTCAAACAACGCCTGTGAAAATACAACTGAAATTAAACGAAACTTCTCAAACGTAACTGCTTGAAATAATAGCTAAGGTAACATTAAAATACACCAGCATGTAATTAATTCTTCCCGACAGTTTTATATTTCAAACCACACCTGTGAAAATACAAATTAAATTAAATGAAACCTCTCAAACGTGACTGCTAAAGTAAACATTAAAAACTCGCCAGCATATATTTTTTTTATTTATTTTTTTTCACGGTTCATGATAATTCAAAACACATAAATAAACGAACACTTAAACCAATTAATAAACACCACATCTCAAACACAACTGCATAAAAACAACAGGCAAATTAACACCAAAACACATCGACATACAACCAATTTTCCACGACAAGCTTATCATTCACACTACGAAACTAAACCCAAAATAAAGCAATCAAAACATCTTATACGTAGCAGAAATTTTAAAAGGAAGCAGACATTTTTCCCTTCATTGTGGCTTGGCGTGGCTTGCAGTGTACCTGTGCGCTAGTAATGAGGCGAGGCAGGCAAGGTGAGGCAGGTGAGGGAAGGTCAACGAGTCCGCCAGGTGTTCCCATGATCTTTGTGACCTTAATGCGGCTCACGGCAGCTTTGTTCCTTCCTTCCTCCCTTCCTTCCTTCCTTCCTTCCCTCCCTCACTTCCTTTGTCCCTAATTCCTTGGTTCCTTAATTTCATTCCTGCTGACATCTTTTTCTCTCTTATTTCATCTGTTTTCTTCCTTCAATATTTTTCCTTCTTTAGTTTCCTTTAGTTTCTTTCTTTTCTTTCTTTTTTATTTTTTTCTGTTTTTGTCTTCCTTTTTTTCTTTTTTCTGTCTCCGTTTTCTTTTTCCTTCATTTCTTTCCTTTCCTCTTTCTTTCTTTCTCTCTTCCTTCCTTTTCTTTCTTTCTTCGTATGTCCCTCCCTCCTAATATTCCCTTCTTCCCCCTTTCTTTTCATTCCCTTTTCTTTCCTTTCCTCTCCAAACAATTTTCTTTATTTCTCTCCTATAACCAAAATTTCTTCAGTTTCTCTCTTCCCTTCTTTTCCTTTCTTTTATTATTACTTGTTCCCTGGACTCTCAACTTGTTTTCTTCCCTTCTTTATTCATTACTTTGTTTTTTATTCCCTTTAAATACGCCTTCCTTCTCTTCCTCTTTCCTCCATTCCTTCAATCTTATCTTCCTTCCTTCCTCTCATTCATATATTTCCTCTTCCCTTTTACTTTTCTTCTTTTCTTGTCCCTCACGTTACTCCCCCCCCCTCTCTCTCTCTCTCTCTCTCAATCAGTACTGACATTCCTACCCTTTGCTCTCTTCAATTTTCTCTCTACCTTCCCCCTTCTCTGCCTCCCTCCCTCCCTTCCTCACCTCCTTTCCTCACCTCCACCCTAACCTGTCAGCTGCACCTTCATTAACCCTTCCTCAGGTGACACAGATAGAAGGGAGTGATAAAGGGAGGAGAAAGGAACAATAATAAGAGGAGGAGGAGAAGGGAGAGAGAGAGAGAGAGAGAGAGAGGAGAAAAATTACTTCAGGATACGAGTATTAGTGAAATTTGGTCGTTTTATTTTATTTTATTTTTTTTTAAGGGAGTGAAAAGTAAAGATAGGAATATTATGGTATCGTATTTCGGAAATGTGACTTTTATCGTGTTTTAACGTATTTTTGAGCTGCGGTGATCAATATCTGGGTCCAGGTGTATGTTTTATTCAGGACAGGGCCGTGTTATTGGGAGGGAGGGAGGGAGGGGGAGAGAGAGAGAGAGAGAGAGAGAGAGAGAGAGAGAGAGAGAGAGAGAGAGAGAGAGAGAGAGAGAGAGAGAGAGAGAGAGAGAGAGAGAGAGAGAGAGAGAGAGAGAGAGAGAGAGAGAGAGAGAGAGAGAGAGAGAGACAGACAGACAGACAGACAGACAGACAGACAGACAGACAGACAGACAGACAGACAGACAGACAGACAGACAGACAGACAGACAGACACACACAGACTGACAAGAGACAAACATACAAACAGACAGAGAGAGAGAGACAAACAACTAGACAGACAAAGACATACAGAAACAGAAAGTTAGACATGCAGACGGACAGACAGACAGACAGACAGAGCTTTAATGAAGGGCTGGTGTAATAGGGTCATTAATTAAGGACAAGTGACCCTTTTTTGAAGGTCAAGGTGACACACACACACACACACACACACACTCTCTCTCTCTCTCTCTCTCTCTCTCTCTCTCTCTCTCTCTCTCTCTCTCTCTCTCTCTGCTAACTTAGGCACATGGATTAATTTAAGCAATTTGTCGTACTAACTAATTGTGTATGTGTGTGTGTGTGTGGGTGTGTTTGTGTGTGTGACTGACTGACTCTCTCTCTCTCTCTCTCTCTCTCTCTCTCTCTCTCTCTCTCTCTCTCTCTCTCTCTCTCTCTCTCTCTCTCTCTCTCTCTCTCTCTCTCTCTCTCTCTCTCTCTCTCTCTCTCTCTCTCTCTCTCTCTCTCTCTCTCTCTCTCTCTCTC
>NC_087181.1:18858999-18866499 GCF_035594125.1 Scylla paramamosain
GATACGTGTGATAAAAAAAAAAAACCGAGAGAGAGAGAGAGAGAGAGAGAGAGAGAGAGAGAGAGAGAGAGAGAGAGAGAGAGAGAGAGAGAGAGAGAGAGAGAGAGAGAGAGAGAGAGAGAGAGAGAGAGGTGGGGGAGGGAGCATTCATTTACATATTTCAAGGCTATTTATCACAAACGATCAATAAAAAAAAAATAAAAAAAAACGCTCTCTCTTTTTCCCTTCTTTCCTTTATTCTCTGCTTCTCCTTTCCTATTTACCTTAATTGAATATGTCACATGTCACCTGTCTGTATTTATCTTTATTTACATTTGTTTATCCTTCACCTGCGCAGAGCAAAGAAAACGGGAGACCTTTTAAAATTTATACCAAATATCGTTAATTCAAATATTTTTCATTACTTTCTCTCTCTCTCTCTCTCTCTCTCTCTCTCTCTCTCTCTCTCTCTCTCTCTCTCTCTCTCTCTCTCTCTCTCTCTCTCTCTAACGTTTATTATCTCTTTGACCTCTTTTCCTCTCTCTCTCGTTATTACTGTTCTCTTTTCCTCCTTTATTCCTCTTATTCTTTAGTTATCCTTTATTGCTTCTATTCCTTGCCACTTTTATACTTCAACTTTTATCATATTTCTGTGTTATTTCAATCATCTTTCTCTCTTTCTCTCATTCTCCCATTTTTTATTTTTTTTTATTTCTTATTTTCATTATTATAATTTATTCCTAGTTATTATCATTGTCCTCTTTCTCCTCTACTTCTCTCCTTTATCTGAATTTTCATATCTCTCTTCCCTTCTTCCTTCCTGTTCTCCTCCTCCACTCCTCTCCTCTCATTATTTCTTCTTTCTTCGTCTTCTCTCCTCCTCTCCTCCTCTCCTTCCCTTCTCCCTTCTCCCCTCCTCTCCTGTTCTTCTCCCCTCTCCTCTGCTCCTTCCTTCCTCTCCTCTTCTCTTCTCCCACTCTCTTCTTCCCCTTTTCTCCTCCCATCCTCTTCTCCTCTCCTTTTATCTTCCTCTCCTCTTTTCCTTTCCTCTCCTTCTCTCCTCTCTTCCCTCCTCTCTTCTCCTCTCCCTCCTCCTCTCTTCCCCTCTTTTCCCCCTCACCTCACGACAGAAAAGATCATGAAAGAGAATCAGATCGTCTATAAGAAGGATCCAATCGCATTTCCAGTAAGATTAAAGAGAATAGGGGAACATTACATCCCTTATAGCCTTGAGAGAGAGAGAGAGAGAGAGAGAGAGAGAGAGAGAGAGAGAGAGAGAGAGAGAGAGAGAGAGAGAGAGAGAGTAATTACTGCATTGTGAATAGTACATGAATCACCGTATCTAATTCGCTATGGAAGGAAGGAAGGAAGGAAGGAAGGAAGGAGTAAGGGAACGAGTGAGGAAGCAAGGAAGAGTTAGGAAAGAAGGAAGGGAGAGAAGGATGGGAGGAAGGGATGAATGGAGGGAGAGAGGAAGGAAGGAAGGAAGGGAGAAAGGAATGAAGGAAAGGAAAGGAAAAGAGGGAGGAAGGAAAGAACGAAGGAAAGAACGAAGAGAGAAATTAAGAAAGTGGAAAAATGGAGGGAAAAAGGGAAGAAACAAGGAGAGAGAAACTAAAGAGGAAGGAAAAAGAAAGATAAGGAAAAAAAGGAAGGAAGGCAGTAAGGAAAGAAGGAAAGAAAGCTGGTAAGGAAGGAGGCGAGGAAAAAAAAGGAAAATAAAAGTGAAAAATAAGAAAGGATAAGAAATGTGAAAGGAAAGGACGAGAGTAAAATATAAATACCTGAGAGGAAGGAAAGGAAGGAGGAAAAAAGAAAGGTAAGGAGGAGAAACTAGAAAAATAAAATAACGGAAGGAAGGAAGAGAAAATAAGGCGATAGAGAATATAAGGCAAGAAACAAAACAATAATCAGTTTAATCACTAAGATGAAAAAATTAAAAGATAGATTAAAGGTAAAAAAATAAAATAAAATAAAATATAAAAAAAAATGAAAAGAAACAAAGAAACTTGCATGCAATTCCAACGCGCGTTCCGCCAACTTAACTGGAACAAGGAACTTCAGATCGATCTCTTCCACCACCACCACCACCACCACCACCACCTCGAGACTCAGCCCGGCATGCCAATCACCCACACCCCACCCAGTAATTTTTAGCCCCGCGCCATTAAGACAGACACGTCAAGCCGCCATCAAGAAGACAACACACCGTCATGTCACCGCCTCACGCACCAGCCAGTCACCATCACGACGGATTACTGCTACTGCTACTGCTAATAATGATGATGGTGCTTGGTGGTGATGATGATGATGATGATCGTAAGAATAATAGTAATAATGATGATAATACTGATAATAATAATAATAATAATAATAATAATAATAATAATAATACCACTCTTACTACAACTACAACTACTACTATTACTACTACTACTACTACTACTACTACTGAAGAAGAAGAAGAAAGAATCACCACCGCCATCAGAGGAAGAAGACAGACATTTGTTGGTGATATTCAATTCAATAACGCAGTGCATAGTTGACATTATAATAGCTAAAACAAAAGGAACGCCATATGGCAACATCGACCAGCTGGACGTGAGGTCGGCCCGTGAGCACGTTTGTTTAAATGTCCAGTAACTTCTAAACCATGGAACTTTTCAGACTTAGAGTGATTTGATCTTTTATTGCTGAAAGTATGTGGCGTGTTTTTTCGAGTGGTGGCCGTTGCACAGCCTAGTACCTACCTTCCTTCCCCCTCCCCCCACCCAACAAAGAATTTCTCGATGCAGTCCCTTGAAACGTGTGCAGCGCGCGGCTGGACTCGAACACGGGTCACTGGGAGCGCCAGGCCCAGCGCTGATCACCCCGCCACCGCCTCACACAGTGCTGGTGCTGGTGCTGCTGCCAATGTTACTACTACTACTATTACTGCTTGTCATTATCACTACTACTACTCCTGCTACTACTACTACTACAACTATTACCATCACCAATATACATATATTTGCCTGCCTTCCTTCACATCATGCACCATTCCCAAGCTAACACGCTACGATACGCCTGCCTCTCTCTCTCTCTCTCTCTCTCTCTCTCTCTCTCTCTCTCTCTCTCTCTCTCTCTCTCTCTGCATATCATTTGCTTTTTGGTAGCAGTAAATGTAGTAATAGAAGAAGTAGCAGCACCAACAGCAGCAGCAGTAGTAGTAGTAGTAGTAGTAGTAGTAGTAGTAGTAGTAGTAGAAGCAGCAGTGGCAGAGTTTTGTGGCGGAGAAAGGGCTAGTTTACAAAAGAACCCGTTATTGTATTCAGTGTTTAAAAGTAATATTTGCAAATAGGAGATTTCTATTCCATCGCTCTGGGTTCTGTGAAAGTGTACGAGTAAGAGAGAGAGAGAGAAAAAAAAAAAAAAGGCAATGTGAAAAAAAATGAAAATTCGAACTGATTTTTCCTTTGTCTATTGTTTAACTATCTATCTGTCTGCCTGTCTGTCTATCTATCTCTGTACCCTTGTCTCACTGTCTGTTATTCATATGCGTAACTATTATCTCTCTCTCTCTCTCTCTCTCTCTCTCTCTCTCTCTCTCTCTCTCTCTCTCTCTCTCTCTCTCTCTCTCTCTCTCTCTCTCTCTCTCTCTCATTGTGTGTTCAAAATCCGGCAAACAGACAAGATCAATAACCCGTTAATCATTACTTCTTTGTCTCCTCCTCCTCCTCCTCCTCCTCCTTCTCCTCCTCCTCCTCCTCCTCTTCCCTCTCCATCTCTCCCTCTCTGCATCTCTCCACCATCGTTTCCTTCTTTCGTTCATTCATCTCCTCTTGCATTATTTATTTCCACCTCATTCATACACTTTTTTTTATCTTTTCCTATTTTCTCTCTGTCAATCTGTCAGTCTGTATTTTTGTGTGTCTAACTTTCTGTGTCAGTCTATTTCTGACTGTCCAGCTTTGTCTCTTTTTGTCTGTTACGTCTCTCTCTCTCTCTCTCTCTCTCTCTCTCTCTCTCTCTCTCTCTCTCTCTCTCTCTCTCTCTCTCTCTCTCTCTCTCTCTCTAAAATAAATACACCTACACACGCCCACACTACCAAACACACACACACACTCTCTCTCTCTCTCTCTCTCTCTCTCTCTCTCTCTCTCTCTCTCTCTCTCTCTCTCTCTCTCTCTCTCTCTCTCTCTCTCTCTCTCTCTCTCTCTCTCTCTCTCTCTCTCTCTCTCTCTCTCTGCTTTATCACTGCATGTATGCTTATCTGTTTTGTTGCTTTTTCCCACTTCCTTCCTTGATTAACTCCCTACTTCTCTCCCTTATTATTTCTTCCTTCCTTCCTTTCTTCCTTTCTTGGTTCCGTCCTTATTCCTTTACACATTACCCCTCTTCCTTCCTTCCTTCCTTCCTGACTTCCTTCCTCCTTACTTCTTTCTCTTTCCTTCTTTCTTCCTCTCTCTCCCTTCCTTTATTTGCATCTGTCCATCTAAACCCTCTCTCTTTTTTTTTCTCTCTCTCTCTTCCTCCATTCTTACATCATTCTCTTCTTTATACTCTCTTTCTTCTCTTCACACTCCATTATCTTTCTCTCTTCCACACATGCTTTATATATCTCTCTTTCTCCAATTCTCACTCTTTTTCTTCTCCTCTTCTCTTCTCTTATCCTCAATCTTCTTTCTCTTTTTCTGCATTTACAGCCTCTCTCTCTCTCTCTCTCTCTCTCTCTCTCTCTCTCTCTCTCTCTCTCTCTCTCTCTCTCTCTCTCTCTCTCTCTCTCTCGTTATTCTTTTATTTATCACTACATTCCTGTGCATCTCCTGTTTATTGGTTTATTTCCATCTCCTTCCTTAATTAACTTGACCCATATATCTGTGTATCTATCTGTCTGTATGTCTGTCTGTTTATCCATCTTTCTATGTATGTATCTATCTATATGTATGTATTTTTATTTATTTACCTATCTATTTATTTATCTATTTGTCTGTCTTTCTACCTGTATATCTGTCTACCTATATTTGTGTCTATCTGTCTATCTACCTAATAATTTAACTATTTATCTGTTTTTCTACCTATATATCTGTCTACTTATCTAGGTGTCTATCTGTCCATCTGTCAATCTACCTACCTAATAATCTATCTATCTATTTGTCTCTCTTCCTTCCTATATATTTGTCTCTCTATCTGTTCATCTATCAGTCTATCTACCTATCTAATCATCTATCTATTTGTCTGTCTTTCTTCCTATATATTTGTCTCTGTCTATCTGTCCATCTATCAAGCTATCCTCCACTCCCACCTCCACCTTCACCTCCACCTACCACTATCCGTTTACTCACAATATTTCACACAGTTCGCTATAACTTTTCTTCGACGCTAATTAATTGCTGGCATAAAGCAGGAAGCGGGAAGCAGAGAGCAGGGGCAGCTCCCACGTTACTCCCTCTGTCCCCCAGCCCTCCCCTTTCCCCCTTTCCCCCTCGTACCTCTTCCCTCTTCCCCCTCACCCCTCTTCCCAGTTCCTCTCTCTTCCTGCTACGCTTATGGTCATATCCCTCCAAGTACAGAAAGAGTGGTAATTTTTTTCTTTTTTTTTTTCTCTCTGATACAATTAATTCCACAGGTGAAAAAATGTAAAGGGTTTCTTACTTTTCCTTCCTGAGTGTGTGTGTGTGTGTGTGTGTGTGTGTGTGTGTGTGTGTGTGTTTCTGTCTGCCATTTTCTATCTCTAAGTCTTTGTTTGTGCTCGAGTTTTTGTTGTTGTGTGTGTCTGTCTGTCTGTTTGTCTTTTTTCTATATATTCGTCTCTCTTTTCGTTTTCTCTGTTTTTTTGGCAGAGTTTTCTATCTGTGAAGTGTGTTTAGCTGTGATTTTCTTCGTCTCTTTGTCTCTCTGTCTCTATTTTCCCTGTCTTGGTCTTTCTCTGTCTGTGGTTTGTGTGTGTGTGTGTGTGTGTGTGTGTGTGTGTGTGTGTGTGTGTGTGTGTGTGTGTGTGTGTGTGTGTGTGTGTGTGTGTGTGTGTGTGTGTGTGTGTGTGTGTGCGTGATTGTTTGCTATTCTTTGTCTGTCAGTTTGGTTCTCTCTCTCTCTCTCTCTCTCTCTCTCTCTCTCTCTCTCTCTCTCTCTCTGCCAATAAACTCTCAGCACATTTTCCAATATTTATAAATTACGCCTTATAATTTTTGCCGCGCCGGCCAACACTGAGCGAAATATTCAGTTTATTTTGGGGTGAGTTGCTTAAGTGTTGCGCTCAACTGCCTTCATACTTCATGGTGACCCTTATATTTTCGCTCACCCGAGGAAATGAACGAGAAAGAGAGAGAGAGAGAGAGAGAGAGAGAGAGAGAGAGAGAGAGAGAGAGAGAGAGAGAGAGAGAGAGAGAGAGAGAGAGAGAGAGAGAGAGAATGTGTTTATGGAAATTTCCAGACATGAGACCCGCGTTGTTGTTGTTTTTATATAAGTAGTGTTTATTTTATTTACTTTTTTCATAGTATTGTGAAGCATTGTAAAGATTATTATTGTTGTTGCTGCTATTATTCCCGCCCCTCTCTCTCTCTCTCTCTCTCTCTCTCTCTCTCTCTCTCTCTCTCTCTCTCTCTCTCTCTCTCTCTCTCTCTCTCTTGAACCGTAATTCCTCGGGTTAATAACAATAACAGTAACATCAATAACAAGTACAGCAATTTTGTCACCCAATATAGCGGATGTAACATTACTTCGACTACTACAAGTATCACAACTGCTGCTGCTGCTACTATGACTGCTACTACTACTACTATTACTACTATTACTACTAGGCTATTTCCTCTTCTTATTTTCCTCCTTTTTTTTCTCTTTTACTCGCTAACCAGTTCCTTTTATTATTCTTTGTTATTCTTATGTTTGCAATCTTTCCCTGTTTTTTTTTCTCTCTCTCTTTCCGTTCTATATTCACTAAATCATCTTCCTGTGTTATTCCTTCTATCTCTCTTTCTTTTCTTAATTTTTTTTTTTATGTATTCTTTATTCTTTCATGTTTCTTTGGTGTCTGTTTGTATGTATTATTTTTTTCTTTCTTCTTTTCTTTCTTTCTTCCTTTCTTTCCTTCTTTCTTTTTATGCTTTTCTCCTTCCTCTTTCTCCTCTAACTCTTTTTCTTTCTTTTATTTCTTCGCATGTTACTCTTCCTCTCCTTCTTCCTTTCTTTTCTATATCTGCTATCTCTTCTTCTCTTTTCTTGCTTCTCCTTCTCTTTCTTCTACACTTTCTGTTTATCTCGTTATCTCCACACTTCTCTTTCTTTTTTAATTGTTGTACCAGAGATTGTGTTTCTTTTTACTTTCTCTACACTTTTTCTATTAATTGTTGTTGTTGTTGTTGGTGTTGGTGTTGTTTGCTGGTGGTGGTGGTGGTGGTGGAGAAAAATACTGAGCTGCAAATGACTTATTTAATTTACTTGATATGTGTGTGTGTGTGTGTGTGTGTGTGTGTGTGTGTGTGTGTGTGTGTGTGTGTGTGTGTGCCACCATTAGCTAATTCACACACACACACACACACACA
>NC_087181.1:18871499-18873999 GCF_035594125.1 Scylla paramamosain
GTGGAGCGGGGAGTACGTGTGGAAGGAGTAAATGGGAAGGGAAAGTGTGTGGGTGGATGAGTGGCTGTGTGTGTTGTGTGTGTGCGTGTGAAGTGAGAGAGAGAGAGAGAGAGAGAGAGAGAGAGAGAGAGAGAGAGAGAGAGAGAGAGAGAGAGAGAGAGAGAGAGAGAGAGAGAGAGAGAGAGAGAGAGTGCAGGGTTGTTCCATTGGTGAGAAAGTGAGGATCAATAATAATAATAATAAAAATAGAGAGAGAGAATAGGGGTGCAATAAATTCGTCAATAAAGGAAAGAAAAAGATAGATAAACGAATAGACAGATAGATACAAAGGCTTAATAAAGTAGTGGTAAATGAAAAACTGAATAAATGAAAGCATAGGAGACTTAAAAGAAAGATACTGAGAAACAAAGATAAATAGATAAACAAATAGATAAGAAAAACATATTTAAGTAAGAGAGAGAGAGAGAGAGAGAGAGAGAGAGAGAGAGAGAGAGAGAGAGAGAGAAATACCCCTGGCTCTCTTTAATTTTCTTTTTTTCCCCTGACGGCAAGAATTAAGGCCATATACAATGTTTTTTTTTTCTTTTCTGCAATTTAATTTTCTTGGTTCAACTTTAATGAAGGATTTGTTGGTTCGTTGGTTGGTATTTTCACAATTATTTGGTGATTTATTCATTATTTCTATTATTTACTAGTATTATTATTGCTACTATAATACTACTAGTACTACATTTTTTTATATTAATTACATTCACTCCTCAATATCGTACCTCAATTATTACATTATTATTATTATTATTATTTTTTCAAACGTTGTGGAGAAAGAAAAAGAAAAAGGAGGAGGAGGAGGAGAAGGAGGACAAGAAAAAGACACAAGGAGAAAGAAGGAAAAGACGTGAAAAATAAGAAGACACAGAAGAACAGGAACAAAAACAACAAGAACAAGGAATATAGAAAAAAAAAACGAAAGAATGCATGAAGGAGTAAGAAAGAGAAGGGAAGGAAGGGAAGAGTAATCAATTAGCAGGAGATAGGTCACCAACCACCACCCTTCCTCCCTCACCACCACCATCACCATCACCACCACCAATACAATATAATTAGCTTTCAGAGTACCTCCCTCTCTCCCTCCCTTCCTCCCCCTCTTCCTCCTCCTCTTCCTCCATTAGTCAGGGTCACAAGTACCATTATCTCATTAATTGATGAACGCCTCTTCCTCCTCTTCCTCTTCCTCCTCCTCCTCGAATTTGTTTTTTCATTTCCTACTTTCTCTTTTTTCTTTTCCTCTTTTTTTCTTCCTCATCTCCTTCATACTCATGTTCTGCTAATCCTATCTATTCTCAGCCTTTCCTCCATTTCTCCTCTTCCTCCTCCTCCTGCCTCTCTCTCTCTTATCACTCACAATCCCCCTCTCCCTTTCCTTCCTCCCTTCACTTGTAACCACCCACTCAAGTACCATCATCACGCTATCTACCTTTCACTATCTATCTTCACTCATTATTCATTCACTTCAATAAAGAAAAGAATGAAAAAGTACTGGAATTGCGTTTTCGTTTCATGTTTCTTTTATTCTTTTTTTATGCATTTTTCGTTTCATTATTTCTTATTTCACTTCTTGTGGCGTGGGGTGCTTTCGGCAAACACTGTGTTGTGAGGCGTATTACAGTCATTATTCTGCTTCTTTCTGGCTCAGTGAATACTAATGTTTACTCGTTTTTTTTTTTTTTTTCTTCAAGGTAATTGTGTGCACCTGGCGAGAGCTTGATTAATACTGTGGGTGTGTTTACCTGTTGTAGTGGTTGTAGTTGTTGTGTGTGTGTGTGTGTGTGTGTGTGTGTGTGTGTGTGTGTGTGTGTGTGTGTGTGTGTGTGTGTGTGTGTGTGTGTGTACTTATAAAACACACGAGTGGCATGCAAAAATAAATATCAATCTCAACAAGTGCAAGGTTTTACGGATCTACAACTCTCTCTCTCTCTCTCTCTCTCTCTCTCTCTCTCTCTCTCTCTCTCTCTCTCTCTCTCTCTCTCTCTCTCTCTCTCTCTCTCTCTCTCTCTCTCTCTCTCTCTCTCTCTCTCTCTCTCTCTCTCTCTCTCTCTCTCTCTCTCTCTCTCTCTCTCTCTCATCCCAAGGTCCCAGTACTCATGTTCCTATTCTCTTTCCTATCTCTCTCCTCCTCCACCACCCCCTTCCTCTTCCTCCTCCTCCTCCTCTTTCTCCTCCAACTAATAGGAACATGAGGAAGGACAAATATCTGTCTTTTTTCTCCTTTGATCTTCCTTTCCTGTCACCAAAGAAGCTTGGGCTAATAAAAGTGACAGTAGTAGTAGTAGTGTTAGTAGTAGTTGTAGTAGTAGTAAAGTAGCTGTTGTTGTAATAAATAATAACAACAATAATAATAATAATAATGCACTTATTTTCCTTCGTTTGGTTCAATTTATTATTAAGGAAATTAATTACACTTTCAATGTTTGCGTTGTTGTTGTTGCTTTTCTTATTATTA
>NC_087181.1:18878999-18936499 GCF_035594125.1 Scylla paramamosain
AAAGTTCTCAGGGTTCACACTTCACTCACACTCTCTCTCTCTCTCTCACTCACTCTCTCTCTCTCTCTCTCTCTCTCTCTCTCTCTCTCTCTCTCTCTCTCTCTCTCTCTCTCTCTCCTCCCTTCTTGACATACAAGGAAGAAACAAGAATTGAAAAAAAAACAGTAAACAAAAGAAGATAAAGAAGAAGGAATAATTGAAGGAAGAAATGAAAGCGAGTGAAGCAAATATAAAGAAAACGAGTAATAAAAATCCGTGAGATGAAAGTTAACTAAAAGAAAAGTAAGTAATAATTAGAGATGCGAATTTCCACAAAGAAAAAAAAAAGAAAATAGAGAAAAAGGGAATATCATAAAGAAAGAAAGGAGAAGAGAAGATGCGGAGATAAAAATATGAAAAGACACAAAAGATTGAAAGAAAGGAAGAAGGAATTACAAAGGGAAGTGAATGAGGGCAAGGAAAGAAGGAAGGAAGGAAGGAAGGAAGAGAAATTAAGATTAAAAAAAAAAAAAAATAAGTGAAATTATGAGTAAAGGAAGGAAGAAAGGAAGGCAGGGGGAGAAGAAGGAAGGAAGGAAGGAAGGAAATAAGCAGAACATAAACTAGAAATTCAAGACAAAAACGAGAGAGAGAGAGAGAGAGAGAGAGAGAGAGAGAGAGAGAGAGAGAGAGAGAGAGAGAGAGAGAGAGAGAGAGAGAGAGAGAGAGAGAGAATGAAAGAAACGAAGAAGTATAAGGCAAAAGAAGAACAAGAAACGAGAAACAAACGAATGAAGAAAAAGAAAAAGAAGGAAAGCAAGAAAACACAGGATCCTTTAACAAATATCCTTCAATTAAATATTCCTTCCTACATTCTTGATCCGAAAGCTCCTTCATTCCCAACACTTCCTTCCCTTCAAGACTAACGGTATTGTCAAAAATCCTTCACCGCAATACCCTTCCACGGTCCTTTAACCCTTTGTGGCCGCCCTGTCTGCCTGCACCTCCCCCTCCCCCCACCCACTAAAAATAAAGAAAATAAATAGATAAATAAAAATAAATTAGCTCTAGTAGAACAGAGAAATGAAGCTTTGAATAATTCTAAAGCCTCTGAACTTTATACACGAATGAGGAAGTACACACACACACACACACACACACACACACACACACAGTACAATAGTGTTTTCTTAATTAAATTGCACTTATGTAATCAAATTTTTTTTTTCTCACTACCTTTCCTGTTTCCTCATTTGATTTTTGTATATATTTGGGTTAGGTTGAGTTTAGGTTATGTTAGATAAGGTTAAGTTTAGGTTTGGGTAGGCATGGTATAGAAGGGAAGGGATGAGAAGCTTAGGTGAAGTTACATTGAGTTTGGTTAGGTTTGGTTAGGTTAGACTGAATTAGATTAGGTGAGGAACGAAGGGTAACACGGGATGATACAAGGAAGGAAGGAAACAAAGAAAGAGGAAGCAACGAAGAGGAGGAGGAATGGAGGGAGAAGGAAGGAAAGAAGGAAGGAGGAAGGAAAGGGTAGAGAGAAATGGAGGGAGGATAAAGAGAGGAATGAATTAATGAATGAACGAGCGAACGAAAGAAGGGAGAAAGACAGAGAGAGAGAGAGAGAGAGAGAGAGAGGACTGGAGGGAGAAAAAGGAGGGAGGGAAGGAAGGAAGGAAGGAAGGGATGAAGGAAGGGAAGGAGTGGAGTAGTGTGAAGGGAGGGGAGAGAATTACCTCATTTATTGTAGTTATGTTGAGGGTGAACGCTGATTCTCTCTCTCTCTCTCTCTCTCTCTCTCTCTCTCTCTCTCTCTCTCTCTCTCTCTCTCTCTCCCCCCTTTTATTAATTCAAGCCTCTCACCTTCCTCTCACTTCCTGGAAACCTACATCTTCAATATCTCTATTGTATTATATAGCTCTCTCTCTCTCTCTCTCTCTCTCTCTCTCTCTCTCTCTCTCTCTCTCTCTCTCTCTCTCTCTCTCTCTCTCTCTGATTTATATCCATTTGCTGCTGGAATACGAGAGAGAGAGAGAGAGAGAGAGAGAGAGATCTCTCTCTCTCTGATTTATATCCATTTGCTGCTGGAATACGAGAGAGAGAGAGAGAGAGAGAGAGAGAGAGAGAGAGAGAGAGAGAGAGAGAGAGAGAGAGAGAGAGAGAGGTGTGGGTAAACATAAGGCCACGAGAATATCAGAGGCTGGTCAATATCAGCTGGCCAGGCTCGCCATTAGTAAACAACAAACGTTCATGGGGGTGTGAAATGATAAATGTATGTGTGTGTGTGTGTGTGTGTGTGTGTGTGTGTGTGTGTGTGTGTGTGTGTGTGTGTGTGTGTGTGTGTGTGTGTGTCTCTCTCTCTCTCTCTCTCTCTCTCTCTCTCTCTCTCTCTCTCTCTCTCTTTGTGGTGGTCAGATTAATGTTATCGTTCTCCTCCTCCTCCTCCTCCTCCTCCTCCTCCTCTTCTTCTTCTTCTTCTTCTTCTTCTTCTTCTTCCTCCTCTTCCTACTTTCCATCTCTCTCTCCTCCTGTCTCTGTCTCCCGTCGCTTTCCACTTCTCGCTCTCCTCTTCCTTCTCCTCCTCCTCTTCTTCCTCTCCCTCCTCCCAACGATCTCTTCTTCCTTTATCCGTTTACCGCATTTCCCTCTCTCTCTCTCTCTCTCTCTCTCTCTCTCTCTCTCTCTCTCTCTCTCTCTCTGTCCACTTCCTTCCTCTTGTCACCTCTTCCTTCCTTCCCCTTTCATATCTTTGTTCTCAGTCTCTCCCCTCTTTCTTTTATTTTCTTTAACTCCCGCTGTCTCTTTCCTCTTCCTCTTGACATTTTCCTCCTTCCTCCTCTCCTTCCTTCTCTCCCTCCCTCCTCTCTCCCTCCCCCTATCCCTATTACCGCATGCTCAACCCAAGCTGGGAACGCGACGGGAAAGCTGAGAGAGAGAGAGAGAGAGAGAGAGAGAGAGAGAGAGAGAGAGAGAGAGAGAGAGAGAGAGAGAGAGAGAGAGAGAGAGACAGTCAGTCAGTCAGTCACACACACACAGGTAGAAAGACAGCCAGACAGACAAAAACAGACAGCCAGACACAGAAAACAGACGAGACATGGAAAGTTCTTGACAAAAAAAGACACATTCATACAGACAAAAATAAAAACACAACGACAAGCGCAGCCACGCCGGCACACTGAGTTTCAACGCATCGCCTTTCCAAGCTTCCTTCGTCCCTCTGATAATACAAATATTCACAAATACTTCCGCGCCGCACCTCCTTTACATTCAAAAGGTTATAGTAGATGAAGTTACTTGGGTTTCTAGGTAAAGATGTTCAAAATGCCCTAGTTCAAGTTACACGAGTTTTTAAGTGTCTATGACCCGTGTCACAAACAAAATTTCTACATTATATCACAGGAGAAATGCTCTTTAGAACCCGGCCAATCATCTTTGTGGTCTTTGAAAATAGTAATGAAGTGTTTTTATATTTTAATGGTGTTTTTTTTTATGGTTGCAGTGACAGATTAACAATATTTCTATAATGTCAACAGGAGAAACACTCATGAGAACCGTGCTAATTATCTTTGTGGCCTTTGAAAATAGTGGTAGGAGAGAGAATGTCTTAGAACGCGGGCCTGTCACGGGAATATCTGCTGGGTGGGTTAGCCGGTCCTATGCTGCCTTGAACATGCTCTCGCTCGCTCTCTCTCTCTCTCTGCAGTGCTTTATCTGTGGAAAGTTAAAAGTGTACCATGTGAAGTGCAGCAAAATGTACGAGTCTCCCCTCATCTCTCTCCTTTCTTTAATTCCGAGAACGTCGAGGCAAAGAAGCAAATTAGTCAAGGGAATATATGTGGCGACTCGTTCTCTACATCACGTCTCCACTTCCTGGTCCCGTCATCTCTGTTATATCTGCGTCTCTTGTTTCTTACTGGTTACATCGCCCTCCGTTCCCCACTGGTGCTCAAGAGAGATATATAAAGACGGTCCTTCTCGTATTTTCTGGCCACCACGGTCCCCACACTTGTAAGAGATTATATCCCTTGATGAGGACACAAACAGGAAATATAGAAGGAAATAACAGATGAAAGAAAACGAAGGCAAGGAAGAAGCTAGGAAGAGAGGAAGGAAGGGAAAAATGGAAACTTGCAGCCCCAACAACGCATATGAGCTAACAAAGAGAGACTAAGATAGATGAGTCAGGAAGTGGAACCGGTACTCAATTTTATCGAAAGAGATCAGTCAAGACGGCACGAAGATTTAATACGCATGAATGAGAACAGAGGGCAACTGAAACACTACAAATGGACTCCTGGCAGCAAAAACAAGACACAGGGAGATCTAGAAGGCGATAGACAGACAAAAGAAAGTATTGGCTGTTTGTGGAGAGGCTTTAGAAGAGGATCAGGAGCAGCTGTTTACATATAGAGAAGAGTGAAGGACATTCCCGAGGCACCGCTACTTGGTGTATGGCGAGAGAGGTGGAAGAGCCAGTGTCGTGTGTAGCTGACCTAGTGAACACAAGGAAGTTGAGCCTCGTACGTGCGTTGTCTGCCGTCCCTTTAAGGAAGACTGACGCAGTGAGAAAGTTTGGCCTCTTCCAGCAATGTTAGTAAGTCTTTGGTGCCACGATCAGTCTCAAAACACGTCATGTTGTGCTTGTTTGAACTTAAGTCGTGAGTAAGCCCTTTTCAGTTGTGTACGAGAGAGAGAGAGAGAGAGAGAGAGAGAGAGAGAGAGAGAGAGAGAGAGAGAGAGAGAGAGAGAGAGAGAGAGAGAGAGATTAAGCCACAAGCGAGGAAAATGAAGGAAGGTAAGACGGAAGTGAAAGAAGGGAAGGAATGAAAGAAGGAAGAAAGGAATAGAGAGCAGAGAAAGAGAAACATTAGGAGCAGGAGACAAAAGGAGAAAAGATAACAAGAGAAGAGAAAGTAGAAAGCTTAACAGAGACAAAGAAGAAGAGAAGGGAGAGAAGATAAGAAAAAGATAACAATAACAAGAAATAACGAGAATAGAAGGTGAAATAACGGTAATAAAGGAGGCGAAAGGGAACCATACGATAAAATGAAATAGATACGATAAAAGGGGAAACAAAGAGAAATAGAAGATAAAAGGAGAGAGTAAAGCGAAGGAAGGAATAACGGGAAGGAGGAAATAAGACCGAACGAGGGAATAAGAGAAGGAAGGATTACGAAGGAAGGGGAAAATAGACAAAGGTAGAAGGAGAAGTAGAAGGAGAAGCGGAAATGGAAAGGAAGATAAGGAAAAGGAACAAACGATAGAAAGAGGGAAAAAATAAGAAATGAGAAGATGAGAAGGAATATGAAGGGACTAAAATAGACGATAAACAAAGGAATGGGAGGAATGCGAGAGGCAGATAATGAAGAGGAAGAAGAAGAAAAAGGGGAAGAGGAGGGGGAAGGAGACGAAAAAGAATTAAAAAAAAAGAGCAAGAAGAACAAGAACAGAACCCAGAACGAGAAGAACAAGAACAAGAGGAACAAGAACAAAGAAGAACAAGAGGAACAAGAACAAGGAGAACAAGAAGAGGAACAAGAACAAGGAAAGGAACAAGGAGACAAGAAAAAATAGCAAAAACAAACAAAATGAATAATAAAAAACACTAATAAACATATGCAAAGGTAAAGGAAAAAAAAAAAAAACGAGAGAAATGGAAGAAAAGAAAAGAAAAAAAAACAAAACGCATTTCCTGTAAAGAGCATTTGTCACATTTTTAAAGATAAGCTCCTCTTCCTCTTCCTCTTCCTCCTCCTCCTCTTCCTCTTCCTCCTCTTCCTTCCTTCCTTCCTTCCTTCCCTCCGCAGCTCAGGCTCTTCCTCCTCTTCCTCCTCTTCCTTCCTTCCTTCCTTCCTTCCTCCTTCCCCTCCGCAGCTCAGGGAGATAAACGGAGATTAGTACATCGCCTAATCTCCACCAAGTCCTCCACCTGTGTCCCTCCTCCTCCTCCTCCTCCTCCTCCTCCTCCTCCTCCTCCTCCTCCTCCATCATTCGCTGGCCCTTCTCTGCAACACCTAAACTTGTAGGAGGAGGACAAGGACGAGAACAAGGACGAGAAGGGAGGAGGAGGAAGGGAAGAAGAACATAGGAAGGAATGAAGGGACTGGGATAATAGGAGGAAAGGAGGAAGGGAGAACGTAAATGGGTAATAGAGATAAGATAAAGGAGGAGGAGGAGGAGGAGGAGGAGGAGGAGGAGGAAAAAGAGGTTAAGAAGGGTAAAAGAGGGAAGAGAAGAATATCATGAGTGAAAGAAGGAGAAAGGGAAAAAACAGAGAATTTAGAAGAGGAGGAGGAAGAGGAGGAAGAAGAAGAAGGGAAGGAAAGAAGAGGAAGAGAAAAAAAAGAAAGACAAGATGCACGAAGGTCAGAGATGATTAAAATGACGATAATTAGAAAGTTTACGTAAAAGTTTCTTCCTACACACACACACACACACACACACACACACACACACAACATATCCCCAGCCATAAACAAAATCAATATGGCCTTTCCTATCTTTCCCTTCCCTCCACCACTACCATTATCACCACCACGACCACCACCATCACCACAACCACCTTCCTTTACATCCACCTCGATTTTGTACCACTTTTCTTTTCTCCTTCATCTCCCTGCCTCATTTTTCCTCCTTTTCCTTCTTCTTCCTTCTTTATTTCCGTTATTTTAAGCGTTATTTCCTTTCTCATTGTTCCTTCTTCCTCTTTTTTATTCTTTCCTCGTTTTTTACTTTTATTTTTTCTCAACTTTATTTTTTTCTTTAATTTTCCTTTTCCGTTTCTCTACTAGACTTATTTTTTTTTTTTTTTCCTCCTCCGTTTATATTTTTCCTCTATTTTGCTTCTTCCATTCTTATTTTCTTCGTTTTTCTTTCTATTTTTTTTTCTTTAGGGTTATTTTCCTTCCCTTCGTTTTCCTACCTTTCTTATTTTCTCTCATTTTTCTTTTTTACTCTATTTCCTCCCAGCCTCATTTTTTTCCTCCGTTTGATTTTTTTTTTACTTTTTTTTCTCTCATTTTTTTCCTCATTCTTCTTCCAGCCTCCTTTTTGCCTCCTTTTTTCCTCCTCCCTCCTCCTTCCAAGTCTCATTTTTCTTCAATTTTTTCCACTTTTTCCTCTTTCTTCCTTCCTCCTAACTCTTCCTAATTCCTCCTCCAGCAAACAATCTCATTTTTCTTCCCCCTTCTCCTCCTCCTCCTCCTCTTACTCTCCCTCCTTCATCTCCCAACCTCATTTTTCCTTTCCCCCTTCTTCTTCTTCCTTCTTCCTCCTTCGTCCTCGTTCACCTCAGAGTTCCTTCTCCTCCCTCCCTCCCTCCCAACCCTCATCCTCCTCCAAGCTTCATATTTCTCCTCGTTTCCTTCACAATAACAAACTTACCAGAGCTGATATAAAAAAAATTCAAGTTGAAAAATTAAGGAATAAACTCCACTGGCATTCCCAATACTTTTTTTTTCCTAAGTCTCGTTATGAATATTTGAGTTTAGTTGCATTTTTCCCATTACTTTTTAATCCTACCTCCCCCCGTCCCCTAGTGAAGACTCGAGCTTAATAAGGCAGACGAACAGGCAACATGTGATACCCCTGAGGTCTAGATGTAGCTAATGAGAAACGTGAGACTCCCGACACAGGTATGGGAAATTGATGCATATACTGAAGAATACAAAAGATAAATAAGTTACTGTACAATTTGGAAATTATGATAAAATATGAAAACTGGAGGCTTGCAGATGAGTTATTGAGAGAGAGAGAGAGAGAGAGAGAGAGGAGGAGAGAGAGAGAGAGAGAGAGAGAGAGAGAGAGAGAGACAGAGAGACAGAGACAGAGACAGAGACAGAGAGAGAGAGAGAGAGAGAGAGAGAGAGAGAGACAGAGACAGAGAGAAAAGATGAGTAACAGGGAATTATTTAAAAATATGATAAATGCGAAGGGGAAAGGACGAGGAAAGATGAATAATAGAATATTGGATGATTTGATGAAAAGATGAATAATTCAAAAATACATTAGATACGAAGATACGAATGACTTGGAAATATAATACATACGAAGAGGGAATTGAAGGAAAATAACAATAGAAAATTAGTCGATTCGAAATAATTTAACGGTATGAAGGAAAAGGAGATGAAAAATGGATTATGAAAAAAATTAAGTGAAAAAAAAGCAGAGCTAGAAATGCGGAAGAAGAGATAATAAATGATAGAAATAAGAAAAAAAAAGTTAATTTGAAAAAAAATAAGGATAGAATTACGAAGGGAAGGATAAGAAAATGATGGAAACAGAAAAAAAGAAAAGGAAACATGAAACAAAAGAAACAAAGGAAAAAAAAGCGAGATGAATGGAGCAAGATGAAACAAATACAGGGGACAGTAAAGGGGACAAACAAAAAGAATAAAAAATAAAACAAAGGAAAAAAAAGAAATAAGAGTGGATAAAAAAGATGAACATGTGGATAATATGAAAAAGATGAAAATGCAACATATAATAGGATAGAAAACACAAAATTTATAGAAAACGAGGTCATATGAAAAAATAAACAAATAAGCATAACTATAATAAAAAAAAACTGATTAAAAAAAAAATATATATAACAGGATTATATGCACAAAGAAAACTTATACAAAACGAAAAAAAAAAGAAAATAGAAAATAAATAAAAGAAACATGACTACAATGAACGTTTAAAACATGAGGAACAGAAAAAAGAACAAAATTTAACAAAATTGAACAAAACGAAGGAACATAAGAGAAAAAGAAAGAAAAAGAAAAGAAAAAACGAAAAAAAAAAAAAAAAAGTGGCTTATACGTAAAAGAGGGGAGGGACGATTTCATGGGAGAAAGAAAACGGGAAAAAATCAGACAGGCGTGGGGGTTGAGAGAAAACGGAGTGTAAACAAAGCAGGCAGACGCTTCCAAAGAAACGTCACACGAAAAACAAACACGATTTAAAGGGAGAGACTCAAATATTCTTTTAGGCGGAGCGAGTACGTACCAGAGAGAGAGAGAGAGAGAGAGAGAGAGAGAGAGAGAGAGAGAGAGAGACCCAGAAAAATCAACAACAGCACAATAAATAAACGAAACGACTAAAACAAAAATAAAGAAAAAAAAACTGTACAAATAACGAAAGAAAAAAAAAAAAACAACAACGAAAAAAAAAATATATATACACATCAACAAGACACGAATAAACAAGATAATGAAAGAAAACGGAAAGAAAATGGAATAGAGGAGAGGGAATACGATTTACATTACAAAGTGCCACATAAAAGGCAACGCAATAAAGGTTTGGTAAAGGAAGGGATCAGGGAGAGACGTAAACAGAGAAGGAGGGGGGGAGAGAAGTTTGGGTCCCGTAAATAGAGGAGGGGGACTGTGGGAGAGTCACGGAGAGGAGAATGTGGGATTGCATTTATCCAGAGAAGCTTTAAAAGGCGTTAGCTGTGAGGGAGTATTGAAGGCACGTGCAAGGGAAGGAGGGACTTGAACGAAAATGCTACGTAACTTTTTTTTTTTTTTTTCATCTTCGTGTTTGACTTTCTTGTTTGTTTGTTTTGTTGATTTGTTTGAGTGATTTTTTTTTTTCAATCAGTTATTCCTCATTTTATTTATTTTTAGTTGTTGTTGTTACTGTCGTTGTTGCTTTTATAATAATAATAATAATAATAATCTTTTCTTCTCCTCCATCATCATCATCATTTTCTTTCTCTGTTTTCATCTTGGCATCATCATCATCATCACCTTCACTTTCTTCTTTTCTCTATTATCCTTCATCTTCTCTTTCTCCTCCTCCTCCTCTTTTCTATCTCTTTTTTTTTTCATATGACCTCCCCGTTCTTCACCAGTTTCTCCCATATGGATCTCCACCCCCTCTCATCTACCTCCTCTCAAAGCACCCCCTCCTCCTCCTCCTCCCCATCCTTTTCATCAAGGCGTCTTTTTATGCAGTTCCCCCTCCTCGTCTGTCCGCCTCGTTTTCTTTAATCCACAGTCAGATCCATCGCTACTATTAATATATTGTTCATTTCTCAGTCGATATGTCTGTCAGTTCATTTTTTTTCTGCTGTATCTCTTTCGACATGGCTTTTATTTATTATTCATATATTCATTTATTATTCTATTTCTCTGTTTACGTATTCATTTACCTATTTGTATTTGTTGCTTTTATTTGTCATTTTAACTATTTATTTGTTGATTTACATGTTAAGGAGACTAATCAAGGGCACAAAAACAAGTAGATTAAATAAATATGTAAATAAGTAAATAAAAGCTCATTCATCATGCGGCTCCTAAGAGGAAACTGCAAGGAAACGAACAATTTGAAAAGTTTGCCAGTTTAGTTCTGAGTTGTCTTGATGCTCCCCCTGTGAAATTATTCAAGTCGTACGCAGGAGGAAGAGAAAGGGGAAGAGAATAGCAGGGTTTACAAGTGAAGTGAATGAAAGAGTGAAAATACTGGTTAGTCTTTGCATTAGTAAGATGGACAGAATAATTGTGTGAGGAAGTAGAAAGCCTAGTGCTGCGAGGCTACAGTAGGGGAAGAGGCAGGCAATTTGCAGTTCATAATAGCAATGACAGAAATAACGGTAGCAGATAATGAAAGAGTGAAGATACTGGTTAGGCTTTGCATGAGTAAGATGGACAGAATAATTGTGAGAGGAAGTAGAAAGCCTAGTGCTGCGAGGCTACAGGAGAAGAGGCTGTTCATAAGAATAACGACGGAAATAACGGTAGCAGATAAAGAGAGATGGAATATTGCAATTGTTAGTGAAGGAATCAAGACAATCTGTTAGGGAAGAGTCCATGAAAAGAATAGAATAGTTTTTGATTCAGCCATGTTTAGGAGTGCTAAGTTAAACCTCCCCATATGTGAAAGCAGTGAAAATTTTGATAACTTTAAATGGTACTGGGGATATAACAAGGGTGACACACATTTTCAGATCAATAATCAGGACAGGACACCAAATAATGAATTCAAGCTTGAGATAGTTACAGTTCAGAGATAGGAGTGCGATTTAAACAGTAATGCACAGCAACATCGTGGTCATATGGGGTCGAAAAGTGATAGGAAGGATTTAGTTCTCAGATATGGTGATAGACAAGACCCCTCCATTGAGTTAGCAAATGGAAGGAGGAAAAGTATTGGCGCAGGAGACACAGAATCCTCACGTTCATGAAAGCCGTTTGAGCAAGAGAAAAGATGTTAAATTTCCAGTTTTATATTATATTATGTGAAGGTTAGTCCAAGTATGCTCAGCGTAGAGGAGAGTTGAGCGTCACTGGAGGAGAGGTCATGGTTGTGGGGAAAGTTGTGTCGAGGAGAGAAAGGAAGGAACTGAATTTTTGAGGCACTGAACAACAACACAAAGTTCCCGTGCAACATTCCGAAATAATAGAAGGATTAGAAGTTAGGCATTCTGTGGCTCTCGTGACTCCCGCTGAGTTGAGGCGTCTGGCAAATGAGGTTTAAGAAATTCATGATAGTCATCAGCGCAAGACTGGATAAGAAATTCGACTGAAATAATATATATAAGTAACAGGAACACCGCTATTAATGGATATACAAGACTGAATGACTGATTTTTTTTTTTTTTATTATATCAATATTAGTAATTTGATTAAGCATCTGCACGTCTGGTACACTGAAATAAAGCTCTCTCACGGACCCATCGCAACACGTGTCTACTGATCTGTGACGTACCATTCAACAAAAAGGTAACATTACAAGAGACACCGACAAGATTTATACTACAATACGCATTTCACAAGTTCATTATATCTATACGCCCAACAAATATTGAACTTAGTAGCATCTCCTCTTGCTCTCCTCTACCTGACTACCAATGCAGCGATACAGCCAGAGAGGAGACGATACGCAACTGCAGAGATAAAAACCAACTTGACAAATTATCTATATACGAAGGAGATTTAGGAGTTAGAGATTCATTATACCTACATACCTGGGAAATACTGAGCTTATTACTATCACCTCTTGTTCTCCTCTACCTGCTGTGTAACAATGCAGTGATGGAAACGATATACAGCTGCAGAGATGGATGGAAGCCAGTGTGAGGGAGGCTTAGGAGTTAAAGATTAATAGGTTAAAGGGATGACTCCAAAACACGCGAGCCAAGTGAATACCGAAGCACCTTGAAAGGCTTGTTTGAAAATATGTTTGCCGTGAGAGTTGAGAGAAAGTGGAACGAAAAGCTTAAAAATGGCGACAATGGCGACTTGAATGCAGAGATCAGAGGCGTGTTAGCTAAATGAAAGCTTAGAAACGTGCTGAGAGAGAGAGAGAGAGAGAGAGAGAGAGAGAGAGAGAGAGAGAGAGAGAGAGAGAGAGAGAGAGAGAGAGATGAAGAATAATTCATCATAGATACGTAACGATAAAAACAAAAGGACGGATGAGAGAGAGAGAGAGAGAGAGAGAGAGAGAGAGAGAGAGAGAGAGAGAGAGAGAGAGAGAGAGAGAGAGAGAAACTAAAGGTGTGTTGAACAAGGTTGCAAACACATTACCTGAGCACAGGAAGCTTTAAACACGTTAATAGAGGATAGAATTGAGATAGAATAGATAGAATAGAACAGAACAGAACAGATAGAACAGAGGATAGAAAAGATGAAGCACGTTAGCAGGGGACACAGAATGATAACGCGAACAGGAGGCTTGGAAAAAGTAAACAAATAAACACAAGTGAACAGAGAATATGCTGATTGTAAGAAAAGCCAAAAAGAAGGCTAAGAAAAGAAAATCAATAGAAAGTTTAAGGAAAGTTTAAGGAATCTTTAATGCCTGAAAGGAAAAAAAAATACGAAACTAGAGCTACGTGAAAAGAAAAGCTTGAAAACAACTTAAATGATGACGAATATAAATCATAGACCTTAATAACCCTTGGCTGCTATTTGGCACATCTTTCCTTCACCACTAATCACTCTGGGACTAATCTTTACGTGTTCTATAGCCACCTCCAACCTTTAAACTGCATAGAAATTCCAAAATCTTTTCTTCTTATTCCCTCTCTTTCTTATAGATGCTTTAGAAACATTTCCTGCATTACTTCTGGTGCTGTTAATGGTTTCATATCGCTGTGAAAAGATTAAAAAACGCGTTAGTGAAGAGAAACTGGAGGGAAGCTAAACGGGATACCTGAAAACGCTTTAACTGATAGAGAGCGAGAGAGAGAAAGAGGACGGCGGAGCGAGAGAGAGGTTTTAAATTGAGTTAAACTAGGAAGAACTGAGGCAAAATGGACGACGAGCTCTCTCGGAAATTCGGTAACTGACTGAAAGGCAAAGGTGCGTTAAGGGAAAGTATGAAAACACACTGCCTGAAGGGACACTGGAGAGATGAACGACTGAAGGGACACTGGAGAGATGAATGACTGAGGGGACACTGGAGAGATGAATGACTGAAGGGACACTGGAGAGATGAATGACTGAAGGGACACTGGAGAGATGAATGACTGAAGGGACACTGGAGAAATGAATGACTGAAGGAACACTGGAGAAATGAATGACTGAAGGAACACTGGAGAAATGAAAGACTGAAGGAACACTGGAGAAATGAATGACTGGAGGAACATTGAAGGGGATGAACAAGAAGGCTTGGAAACGCGCTGACCGAGAGAGGAGTGAAGGCAGGGCGAGGTGAAGAGAAATGCTTGAAAAAATGCGTCAGACCAGCGGTTCCAAAACCTCCTCACGTGACGCACGACACCGCCGCCCCCCAACACACACACACACACACACACACACACACAAAGTGGAGCGAAAGACTTACAGCGCCGTTGTTCCATCATCAAATCGAAAGCCATTCAGAAAACCATGCAGTTGTATATAACAACATAACTTTGGAATAAGTAAGGCAGAGTGAAGTGGCTGAAGAGATGTTGGTTGGGGGTTTGTTGTTGTTGGAACGACGAAGCATCAACACAACGGTCCAATCCCTGTGACGCCTAACTTGGGTTCCCAACATCACTAACGAAAACGGCGTAAATGCTGGGAGAAATTTGCCTTGTGTGACGCCGCCTTAAGATACCCACAGTTTTATGAACATAACGGCACGAGGCATACATAATATTCATTCTCATAATTGGGAAATGTAGGCACTCATGCACCAGTAAGAGACTGAAACAAAGATTTGCACAAATATGAAGACATGACACGTAAAAAATCATTCAAAATTCAGAGCACTGTAATGTAAAGGAGCTTACTCCAGCAAACAACTGAGACCACGATGCGTACTGCTCTGCACACTAAACATGAACTATGAAATCAATGCGTACAAATATTTCCAATTCTCCAGTTCTCATAATACTGAAATATAAAGCCGACTGCATGAAATATATAGTTTCAAAACCTTATTTTAGTGAGATAGATATAGACACATGATTGTGGAGTCATTTCAATATATACTCTTAAACAACGATTTTTGGACAGAACTTCACGCTTCCCCCTCCCCTCCCTCCCTTGTCTTTCCCTCCCCCTCAGTGAGAGACGCGCGCCGTGTTTGTGAACCAGTGTCAAGGGAAGGTACGCGAGTTTAACGGAATCGAAGCGAAGGGAAGGTAAAGTGACTATCGCTACCCAAGAAATACCTGACGGAGAGTTAAACGAGGGAGCGAGCCGGGGAGCGTTGCCGGGAGAAGCCCTGAGGAGCGTGGAATGAAGAGTCGACCGAGGAGCGCTTACAAGGAAGAGCGTAAAAAAAATAAATAGTAAAAATGAAAGGCGGCGTTTGCGCAGGAGAATGACAAACGAGAGGAAAAACAAACAATACAGCGAAAGAGAGAGAGAGAGAAAGGAAAAGCATTTAGAGAGAGAGAGAGAGAGAGAGAGAGAGAGAGAGAGAGAGAGAGAGAGAGAGAGAGAGAGAGAGAGAGAGAGAGAGAGAGAGAAAGGAAAAGCATTTATCGAGAGGAAGGAATACAGGTGCACGAGACAATAAATAATGGAAAAAAAAAATGAGAAAAAAGAAGACGAAGAAGAAGGAATAACAGGGAGAAGACGAGACATGAATAGAAAGATTTAAGGAAGGAAAGTCAAACACGAAGCAACAAAGAGGAAAGATTAAAAAATAAAGCAAAAACTCGCAACAAAGACACGAGGAATAATTATTTGTGATATTGAGAGCGCTGAATTAATCTGTCTGTCAGTCTTTCTCTCGTTTTCACAATAACTACATGAATTTGCGATAAAATTAACACCATATAAAGCGAAACATATCAACATACAGAAATAATGTGTCTAAAATGCCAACTTTATGAAATTATTAGTGAAGAATTAGATTTGATAGACAGAAGTGTTCATTTCCTCCCAAATTGTTCCCTTTGTGATAATAATTGTTTTCTAGTATAATTGGGTTGTTAGTGCAGTCATTAGAGAATTCTAAGAGATTAGACGAATTTACGGATAGCGATAATAGGTGCAAATACGTAGATATGTTTTATACAGAACAGTCATGTGTAGACCTGATCAGTATCTAGGACAGAGCAAGAAATATATTATATTTATAATATATATATATATATATATATATATATATATATATATATATATATATATATATATATATATATATATATATATATATATATATATATATATATATATATATATATATATATATATATATATATATATAAGGTTAGGTTAGGTAAGGATAGGTTAAGTTAGGTTAGGTTCTTTAGGTTAAGTTGGGTAAGTTTAGGTAAGGATAGGTCAAGTTAGGTTAGGTTAGGCTGTTCAGGTACTCACGGGGCATTGAGGGGTCCGTACTCCACCTGGTAGCGGAGGTCAGCGTCTGAGGGTCCGGGGGGCGGCATCACCTCCCCGTCAGCGTCAGACCACTCGGGCCACACCCACGTCACCTCCACGGCGCGCTGCTTCAAGGGCACCAGAGACACGTTGCCCCACCCGTCACTGGCGCCCTCACACCCCTCCCACGCCCATCCGCGCCCCCAGCACTCCAGCTGCCAGTGGTGCTGTACCGTGGGCGTCATGGGGGAGGACGTGGCGTAGGATAGCACAGGTTCTCCAGGCGAAGGGATTCTCAGCATGGGTAAATGGGTGTGGGATTGAGTGACGCCAAGGGTAGGAATAGATGAGGTAAGGAAGGTTAGAAGAGGAAAGAAGAGGAGGGTATAGTGAATAGGTTAGGTTAGAAGGGAGAGAATAAGAAGGTATGAAGGAAAGGAAGATAGGGGAAAAAACAGGAGAGTATGAAGGAAGGAAGGGTTAGGAGAGGAAAGAATTAGATATGGTTAGAAGAGGGAAAAGGAAAGGGTAGAAATGAGAGAAGAAGGAAAAGGGTCAGGAATGGGAGGAATGGAAAGATGAATAGAAGAGAAGAGAAATTAGAAATGGGTAACGAGAGACGGTAAAATGAAGGAGAAAATGGGGATGAAAAATGAATTAAAGGATAACACTAAGGGGACAAAAAAGCAAGGAATACATAAGGAAAGGAAGATTAGCTAAGGACAGAATGGAAAGACAGTGAATGGGTGAACGAGTCTTTCTAGGAAGGGGAACGAGGAGGAATGGGTGACGAAAGGTGAATGAAGGACAGAATGGAAATGGACGAATGAGTGCTGCCAAGGGAGGAGGGAAAATGGAATGGGGTTACGAGGAAAGGGTTAGGGTCAAGAAGGGAAGAATGAGAAGATAAGATTGTTGGAAGAGGAGGGAAAATTGAGGTGGCGGGTTGATAAGAGTGGAGGGGAAAGGTCAGGAGCTTAAGGAAAATAAAAATAAAAGACAGAGGAAGGAAAAAAAGGAAAGGAGGATGAAAAATAAGGGAGGATAAAAAAATAGGCAAGACAAAAGGAAAAAAACTGGGAGGAATCGGAGTTTGGACGAGATTAGGATAAAGGTCACGGAGGAAACAGCTCAGGGAAAGAAAGAAAGTATAGAGATTTAGGAAAGAGGAAAAAAAGGAGGAAAAGTAGGAGTAATCAGGGTTATGGGGAAGGCAAGGAGACCCACCACGTCACGCATCCTTGGTCCTCCGCGTCCTTATTCTTGTCCTGAGTACACAAACACACTCTGCACTTCTCCTCCTCCTCCTCCTCCTCCTCCTCCTCCTCCTGGTGCTTATCGCTGGGGTAAATATTATAGTCTAGCTTTCCTCTTATCTCAGTCTGCCTTCCTGTGCCCCTGTCTCACCCTCACACACACACAAACACACACACACACACACACACTTATGCTAATGGCGCGAGAGGGCTGGAAGAGGGAGGGCTGATGTGTTTCTCGAGCTGGACTGGGAAGGCGTGAGTGGAATGAGCACTTTGTTGTTTAAGGCCATATTGGTGTTATTTCCTCACAGGCGAGACGGATGAAAGGGTTAAGTTTTTTCTTGATTTTTTTTTCAGTTTTGTTTTTCTGCGTTTTCTTCCCCTCTATGCGTTAGTACAACTGGGTGGGGGGTAAGATAATTATAGTAGTTTTCTTTTTTCTTTTTTTTCCTCCGTTTTCTGTTCACTTTTCTCTATGGTGAAAAGAGGAAAGGGGTCTGCTTTATTTTGTTGGCCCTGTTTTGGGAAGATGGCAGCGTGAGTGGACAACGAGATAACTGTAGTCTCTCTCTCTCTCTCTCTCTCTCTCTCTCTCTCTCTCTCTCTCTCTCTCTCTCTCTCTCTCTCTCTCTCTCATGCTATGAGGAATAAAGGGACATTCATTACTCTTTGCACTTCTTCTCTTTCCTGTAAGATAATAAAAGCGTACACAGGAAGAGAGATAACTGTAGTCTTTTATTGTCTCTCTTCTCTTTTCCTCTACGTTACAATAAGAAATGGACACTAATTCCTTGTACTTTTCTTTTTTTCTTGTAAGATATTAGAAGCGTATGATAATTAACAGTGAAATTTTTCTTAAGTTTCTGTTCTTTTTACTCTACGTTAAATAAATAAAGATAAATTCATTCTTTATTCTTTACTATCTAGTCTCCCTTCTATGTGTGTTGGTGAGGTATTAGAAACGTGACGCCAGAATAAAAGTTTACAGCTCATTCTTTTGTTTTGTCTCTTCACTTTTTACTTTACGTTACAGTAAGGGAGATAAAAGGAGTTCACATTCTTTACACACTTTCCTCTGCCTTCTTCATGTGTGTTGGTAAGATATTAAAAACGTGACTGCCAAGTAAAAGATAGCAGTACAGTCGTTTGTGTTTCTCTCTCTCTCTCTCTCTCTCTCTCTCTCTCTCTCTCTCTCTCTCTCTCTCTCTCTCTCTCTCCACACGACAGTTCCAACACTTACAATATTTTTTTTTTCGTTATTATACGAATGATAACGATAAATTTAGCAACTTCACGAATCAAAACACTGAAACTCCACACACTCACTCTCTCTCCTCTCTCTCTCTCTCTCTCTCTCTCTCTCTCCACACGACAGTTCCAACACTTACAATATTTTTTTTTCGTTATTATACGAATGATAACGATAAATTTAGCAACTTCACGAATCAAAACACTGAAACTCCACACACAGGGATCACCAGAGAACACGAGCGCCACCACATCACAGGCGGCGGGAGGCGGAATTAGGCGGGCACAGGGGGTGGGTAAGGGCCGCGGTGGGAGGAGCCAAGTTAGCGGGGAAACTTGAGATTACTGTACTGCTGTGAGGAGGTGGCGTACGTGTTGTCCTCGTTCTTTCTCCTCTTCGGTATTCCAGTTCGACTCACAGTGTTTTCTGTAAAGAAGGACAGTAATGGTGAGGGTGGTGGTCGTGATGGTGATGATAATGGTAATAACAACGAAAAGAACAGGAAGAATAAGAATATGATCCAGAACCACCACCATCACCACCGCCGCCAACAACAACAGCAATAATAACGAGATTCACCACCTACCATCACCACCACCACCACCACCACCACCAACGACGGCGTAAACAATACCAGCAGCAGCAACAAAATCAGAGAGAGAGAGAGAGAGAGAGAGAGAGAGAGAGAGAGAGAGAGACAAATGGCATCGAGTATAACAAAACAGCAAAGCAAAAGAAAAATAAAAAAAAATTTGTGTAACATGAAAAAACAAGGAGAGGAGGAAGAAACAAAAATAAAATAAGGAATAATATGCACAACAAAGAAAGAAGAAAAAGGAGGAACAGGAGATGAACTAAAGAAGCAACATGGAGTAGGAGGAGGAAAAGGAGGAAGAGGAGAGGAGGAAGATCAGTTAACATCCGTAAAAACAAAACTTCTCAGGACTTGAATAAAATTTCTCTAGGACTTGTTAGGAAATAGTCTCGAATAACATCTAAGAAAATAATAAAATAAAATAAAGAACAAGTAAATATTAAATAAAATTTCTCTAGGACTTGTTAGGAAATAGTCTCGAATAACATCTAAGAAAATAATAAAATAAAATAAAGAACAAGTAAATATTAAAGGAAGTACAAGATTATTACAATTATTATTAAAAGGATCAGAGAATATTCGTTAAAAGCATATCTCATTTTTCTAGCTGATGTACGTAGAATTCTCTCTCTCTCTCTCTCTCTCTCTCTCTCTCTCTCTCTCTCTCTCTCTCTCTCTCTCTCTCTCTCTCTCTTAACCTTACCCGTCCTCACTCAGCATTAAGCTTTTCACTCATTCACACTCTCATTAACTCTCTCTCTCTCTCTCTCTCTCCTCTCTCTCTCTCTCTCTCTCTCTCTCTCTCTCTCTCTCTCGTCATCAGTGGGTGGAATCAGGAGAATGTCAGTGTGGCGGGCGGGGAAGGTCACACACTCACTACACTAAGTATGCATTAGGCAGGCGGGCAAAGGAGGATCTCTGGCGGTGCTTAGCGGAGCGTGGCGGAGCGTGGCGGCGGTGGGTATTACAACTGGGGACGTTTAAACATTTCACTGGTATTTGACACATCTTTCCTTAATTAATAACCACTCAGATATCGTTCCTTGCAAAATCTGGTCTTTTTTTATCCCCTCTTCTTCCTTGTAGGTGTTTAATGAAGTGCCATGCGTCGCTTTTAATGCCGTGAATTGATGCGTTTCACAGTAAGGGTTGGCCCATGCACGACTATTACCGCCAGTTTTCACAGTTGCAGTCACCAGCTGTTTGTGAGGATACAGTGGGGAAAAAAAAAAAAAAAGAAGGATTTTACAAGTATTCTCTACACAAGATTGACTAAAAAGCTACAAGGGATCAGAAAGGTGTATTGAAGCTTTTGGATTCTCTTTTTTACTCAGTCGTAGATTAAAAGGGAAGGTCTGGTCTTAAAAGTGGTTTAGGGAATATAACAAAGGTGATCTAAACCAAACTTTCATGGTCAGTCATCAGGATAGGACAAGATACAACAGCTTGATAGTTATAAAAAAAAAAAAAAAAAAAATAGAAAGAAACTGGTTCTCAAATAGTGGTAGATGAATGGAATAGACTCAGGTCGTTAGTGCCGAGTCAACAGAAAGCTTTAATTAAAATATTCCACCAGTTTATGGATGGAGATGATACGTGGAAACAGAAAGGCATAATTTATACAGGCATAATTTATACAAGGACTGCCACGTGTAAGTCTGATGGCTTCTTGCAGCTTCCCTTATTCTTTTATGTGTTTATGTTCTCAAATAATCTTCCTGTGGTATTGAGACTAATATAAAATTGAAGGGTATTGAGCGTGGTTGAAGTGGAAGAGAAAACAGCGGTGGAGTAATAAGAGAGAAGTTCCTAATTGCTTCGTAATTATCTGTGTGGTATTAGAAGCGAATGGTTTTGCAATAAGAGTAATAAGAGGGAAGCTGCATTATTGTATTGTTTTCTCTTCGCCAATATGATGCAGCAGTTAATTGGATTAAGCGTCCAACAAAGCAACCATCAATCAAGCGCTTTTAGGCAGGGAACAAGCTACAACACGGATGAACGGCTGTAAAGGAGACTAGCACAGGTATAAACAGGAGGCTGACAGGACTCGCAGGGAACAAGCTACAACACGGATGAACGGCTGTAAAGGAGACTAGCACAGGTATAAACAGGAGGCTGACAGAACCTCGCAGGGAACAAGCTACAACACGGATGAACGGCTGTAAAGGAGACTAGCACAGGTATAAACAGGAGGCAGACAGAACTCGCAGGAAACAAGCTACAACACGGATGAACGGCTGTAAAGGAGACTAGCACAGGTATAAACAGGAGGCAGACAGAACTCGCTAGGCAAACACCGTTGTAAATGAATGGACTAAAATGAGCAAGAGGTTTCAGGACACTTCTCAACATTCCGTGTAATCCTTTTTCGACTGCAAAAGGAACAAGACCACTACCACCATCACCACCAACGACAACAACAACAACGGGCGGCGGCGGCAACGTCAGTGGACATTTTTTTTTCCACCATTTCTTGTTGGCATTGATCAAATGAAATAGATAAACAAAAAAAAACGCGATAAGTGTATAATAAAAACATCAGGTAGTTTTCAAGAGAAGGCTGAATTAATTTATAGATAGACAGTCTAATTATACAGCAGCCGTCACCATCAGACTCTGCCACGCGAAAGCAAGCAACCATTATAAAGACAATTTAGTAAAGCAGTCAAATAAGATAGCAGATGGTGAGTTTCAAGGGGCCCACGATCCACTTAGTGTTGGTCAAATAGTCTTAAGCGGATTCCTTACTTTCTTACGTTCCTGTTATTGTGGCATTAGTAAGGGTTGCTGAGAGGGTTCCATTACTGTTTGGGTTATTGGGTGGTATTAGTGTGTGTGTGTGTAGCGGGAAAGGTGTATAGGAAAGCTTTTTTTTTTTTATTGTATGAGAGAGAGAGAGAGAGAGAGAGAGAGAGAGAGAGAGAGAGAGAGAGAGAGAGAGAGAGAGAGAGAGAGAGAGAGAGAGAGAGAGAGAGAGAGAGAGAGAGAGAGAGAGAGAGAGAGAGAGAGAGAGAGAGAGAGAGAGAGAGAGAGAGAGAAATGCCTACGAATGTGAATATAATTGAGTGAACAAGGTACTGAAACAATCCATTTTCACTGCATGCCAAACCTGTAAACCATAATCCCACAGCAATAAGGGCTGAGGACAAGAGCGACACACATGAGATACAAAAGCAATTTCCCTGCCAGCAATAATCGTACAGAACCCAAAAATGTAGAAGCGACACGTAAAATCATAATATAATGTTTGTACGCTTATACTTAAAAAGACAAAAATATGTATATAAAAAATTAAGTTTATAATTAGTATTAGGATAAATGTTAATAGCATCATTATCATTACCGGTAACTTAAGGATTAGTGCAAAAAATGACTGAAGAAAATGTAAAGTAGGCGGTGAGAGAGAGAGAGAGAGAGAGAGAGAGAGAGAGAGAGAGAGAGAGAGAGAGAGAGAGAGAGAGAGAGAGAGATAAATGAATAAATATAAATTGATAGGCAGACTAATTGATAAAGACACATATACATACATACATAGATACATACATAGATAAGTAGATAGACAGATAGGCAGAGAAATGGATAGATAGACATGGTAGACAGACAGACAGACAGACAGACAGACAGAGATACATACAGATAGATAAGTAAATACATAAATCTCTTTACAGCCTTTACTCTAAATAAAAAGAAATAAGAAAACAACAAACAGCGAACCAAACATCAATATCCACACACACACACACACACACACACAAACACACAGCCTTGGAAATAAAAGTACCATCAATAATAATGTTTATAATCTACCTCTCGAACCAGCGAAGGAGAGCGGCACGTTCCCGTCTCTGGCAGCAACGGGGTTACTAAACAAGACTGGTCCCGTCCCACCCCCTCCCATCTTACGCTCGCTTTCAAGGGCTCAGGGGACTCGGGGCTTGGAGGCAGGTGAGAGTTCCCAAGCTGGCGGTGTTGTGTTTTCCTTCACACACACACACACACACACACACACACACACACTCTCTCTCACTCAAGGTACTGAGAGAGAGAGAATAAGCTGAAAATGTGAAAGAAAATGAAGAAATGAAGTCGGTAAGAACAGGCAGAGGTGAAATAAAAATAAAAATGGAAGATACTCAAAGATGAAAATGTGAAAGAAAATGAAGAAATGATGTCGGTAAGAACAAGCAGAGGTGAAATAAAAATAAAAATGGAAGATACTCAAAGGGAGATAATAAAGAAAAGAAACAAAAACAAAAATGAAAAATAAGGAAAAGAGAAAACAAGAAGTAACAAGAAAATGAAGATCGAGAAAAAGAAAAAGATAAATAAATAAAAAAAATGATGAATTACGCAAGTCAGTAAATTTAAGAGAACGAAAGAAAAAGAATGAAAGAAAAGAAAGAAAAGGAAAGGAAGAAAAAGGAAAACAGAAAATGAATGAGCAAATAAACAAATAATTAAAAAAAAGAAGAGAAAGTAACGAAATGGGGAAAAAAAAGGAAGAAAACCGAAAATAACAAGAAAATGAATAAATTAAATAAACGAATGAATAAATAAATTAAATAAATATACAATACCTGCAAAATTAATCAGTTTACACCTTCTATCTTTCCTTCCTCCTTTATTAACATTCTTCATTCTCCCCTCTTCCTCTCCCCTCTGACCCCCCTCCCTCCCCTCTTCCTCTCTCTCCCTGACCCCTTCCTCTAGCAACACTCACCCCAGCAACACAAACACTCCATCACTACAAACAAGAGGAAACAAGGCAATATTACTGGGGAAAAGTCGATTGCTGGGGAGAAAAAAATGAAAACAAGGAGGAAAATTTGAATGCGGGTAAGGAAAGTTAAGGAAGAGAAGAAAATAGAGGAAAAAGGGAAATAAAGGAGGCAAAAAACAGGGGAAACTATGAAGATGAAAACATAAGGAAAAATACTGGAAAGATAGAAATAACGAAGAAAAGACGGGAAAGGAAAGACAGACAAGGGAAAAAAAAAGGAAAATAAGTGTGGAAAGTTGAGAGATAACACAAGGAAATAAAGATGGAAAGATAGCAAGAAAAAGAAAGGAGAAAAGTAAAATAGGAAATCGAGAGGGAAAAAAGGAAAATTAAGGAAATTAAAATGGAAACAAAATAGATAAAAAAGGAAAAAAAGCAGAAAGAAGATAAAGTAGTAAAAATTAGGAAAAATTAAAGAATATGAAAAAAAGATTAAAAAAAAACGAAAAAGACAAGGAATAAATCTTTATTAAAAGAAAATATAGAGGAAAAGAGAAGGAAAAGAGGGAAAAACAAGCGGAAAAACAAAAGCACCATCAATTTCCCATCAACACCTTGTAAACACTTCCCGTTTTCCCCCTCTCGATTTTCCCTCCAACTAAAGTGAAAATAAAGGAATTTGTCTATAGGAAAAATAAGAGCAGAATGGTGAAAAAAAATATGGGAGGAAAAGAAAAGAACGAAGGGAAAAAAGAAGGAAAAATAAACAAGGAAAGAAAGGAGGAAAGGAAGGAAAGAAGGAAAAAAAACGGATAGAACGAAGGATGTAAGGAGAAAAGGAAGGGGAAGGAAGAAAATAGAAAGAATGACAAGAAAGAATATGAAAATAGGGAAAGAATGGAAAGAAAGGAAATGAAGGAAAGGAAAGAGAGGAAGAAAGGATAGAAGAAAGGAAGAAAGGGAAAGAAAAAAAGGAAGGAAGGAAAAGAAAGAAAAATTGGAACGAATGAGTTTAACGAAGAAAGAAATGAAGAAAGAAAAAGAAAGGAGAAAGAAAGCAATGAAAGATGAAAAAGAAAAAGGGAAGGAAAAAGGGAGTAAATAAAAAAAGGAATGGAGAGAAGCGAAGAAAGAAAAGATAAAGGAACAAAAAATGAGAAACAGGAAAAATTGGATAAGAACAAGAGAAAAGAATAGTGATGAAAAATAAACAAAAGAAAACTGATAAATGCCAGAGAGAGAGAGAGAGAGAGAGAGAGAGAGAGAGAGAGAGAGAGAGAGAGAGCACCTGTTCTGCAGTTATTTAAGAGCATGGTATTGAAAACCCTGTCTGCATGATTTTTTATTGGATCCAGTGAGAGAGAGAGAGAGAGAGAGAGAGAGAGAGAGAGAGAGAGAGAGAGAGAGAGCACTATGTAGCCCTTTTGATCAATTAACTACTCCCTGTAACACGATAGCAACCACTCCCCCCACACCCTTCCCTCTCTCTCTCTCTCTCTCTCTCTCTCTCTCTCTCTCTCTCTCTCATCCCTATCTACAAAAGGTCACAGCATCACCCTTCCTCTCCAAACACCTTTTATTTTTATTCCTGAGCTTCACTTTTTTGTAACCGGAAATGATGGTGGTGATGATAATGATGGTGGTGGTGGTGATGGTGGTGATAGTTGTAATTGTAGTAGTAGTTGTAATAATGATAACAGCAATAACAATAATGATGGATACTATTACTACTACTACTAATAATAATAATAGATGACATTATATTTTCTTTTCACGCTTTCATTTTTCTTTCTATTCTAAAAAAAAAAAAGACGGAGAAAGAAACAGACAGACAGACAGACAGACAGACAAAAGTCATTCTATATTAATTCTCCTCTACGTTCTCTTATTTCTTTTCTTTTTCTCATCTCTCCCCCTCCTCCTTTTCTATCTCCACTTCCTCTTCCTTCTCTTCCTCTTTCCCCTATTTCTTTGTTCTTCCTTTTTTTTAACTCCTCCTCTTCCTCGTTATCCTCTTCTTTCATTCTACTAGGTTTTTTTTCCTCCTCCTCCTCCTCCTCCTCCTCTTCCCTCTCTAAGCCCTCCTGTTCTTCTTCCTTATCATTCACTTTATTCCTATCTTTTTACATCTATTTTATCCTGTAAGCTCTTTTTTCTTCTTTTTCTTCTTCCTCCTCCTTCTCCTCCCCTTCCTCCTCTTAATCTTATTTCAATCACCTTCCTTTCATTCCTTCCTCGTTATCATTGTCCTTCTCTTTCAGCCTGCAACCTCCATTTTTTTCATCATCATCATCATTTACTTCTTCTTCTATTTCTTTTTATCCTTTATCTGTTTTATTTTCTCTTCTGCTTCTTTTTCTTTCTTCTTTTTACTTCTGCTTTTCTTCCTTCTCTACTTTTCTTCAGTTTTTTCTCTTTTTTCTTCTGCTTTTTCTTTTCTTCTTCTTCTTTGTTGTTATTGTTATTGTTGTGTTGCTTCCTCTTCTTCCCCTTATTTTCTTCCTCTCCATTTTTTTTTCCTCTCCTCCTCCTCCTCCTCCTCCTCCTCCTCCTCCTCCTCCTCCTCCTCCTCCTCCTCCTCGCCAGGTCCCCGGAGTCGAGACCTTCTTATCCCAAAAGTGACCATAGTAAGTGATGGCTGATGACTTGTTTTCTCTCTCTCTCTCTCTCTCTCTCTCTCTCTCTCTCTCTCTCTCTCTCTCTCTCTCTCTCTCCCTCTCTCTCTCTCTTGGTTTAAGAAAAATGGTTTATATATGTATACTTAAAGAGGGTCTGTGTGTGTGTGTGTGTGTGTGTGTGTGTGTGTGTGTGTGTGTGTGTGTGTGTGTGTGTGTGTGTGTGTGTGTGTGTGTGTGTGTGTGTGTGTGTGTGTGTGTGTGTGTGTGTGTGAAAACAAAAACGAAAACAAAGCAGTAAAAAAGATGGATTGAAAGTGTGAGAGTAATCTGTTAATGCAAACTACTCTCTCTCTCTCTCTCTCTCTCTCTCTCTCTCTCTCTCTCTCTCTCTCTCTCTCTCTCTCTCTCTCTCTCTCTCTCTCTCTCTCTCTCTCACCTATCCTATTGTTTTTATCCCTCTCCTTGTCATGAATCATCTATATTTAATTATTATCTCTCTCTCTCTCTCTCTCTCTCCATTTTAAGCGTGAACAAAAGAAGCACTTTTGCCACACCAGCTTCCACGCAGCGTGTGAAGATTAATCTCATTTCAGTATTTTCAACGTTAATTATCTTTTCAAGGGAGCGAGGGAGGTTAGGGAAGGGATTGTGGGGGGGATTGGGGGAGGGTAGTTGGGTTAAATACGGCTTTATATTTCGAGAACAACAATAAAAGTAACTTCAATAACAACTATTAACGCTAAAATCAGCATAATTCTATCATATTTTCCATAAGCAACAAAAACAACAACAATGGTGGCAAATACCAATATTCAAATCATTAGAATCCTATCCCTTTTCATAACAACAACAACAACGAGACAAATATTAACATTCAAATCATCACATCCTATCACTTTTCATAACAACAACCACAACAACAACAACACTAATTTACCACTGCTCTTAAAAGTCAATCAAATTTTCATGACCAGCTGTTGTTGTGTTGAGTGGTGCTAAAATCTCACTACTACTATTATTACTATTACTACTACTACTACTCCAACGCCTGCAAATATTTATGAGAGAGGGAAGGGAAGGAACGAGGGTTGTAATGGAAGAATAATGGGATAAAAGTATAAGAGAAATACTAAAAATGGGAAAAAAACAATGGTGGGAAAGAGAAAGAGACAAAGAGGATTAAAATAAGAGGAAAGTAAGGGGATGAAAAAAAAAAAGGAGGAAAGAGAATATATGCGAAAATATGATGGAAAGACAGGAAAGAAGGAGAGAATAAAGAAGAGGGGGGGGAAAACCGACGAATAGATAGCGGGAGGAGGAAATTAAAGGAAGAATAATGAAAAAAAAAATGGAACGCAAAAAGAATATTTTAAAAAGAAAAGAGAAGCACGAGATAAAAAAAAATATAAATGAAAACACGAAGGAAAATAGGGAAAAAGAAGAAACAATAAAAAAGATAAATGTTTGCGGAGGAGGAAACAAAGAGAGAATAGATTGAAGAAAATAAAAGAAAGAATGACGACCAAAAATATGAATGAAAGAAAACAAAAACAAAATGGGAATGGTAAAACATGAAGAAAAGAAAAAAAATATATAAAAAAAGATGAAAGGAAAATTTAAAAACAAGATATGAAGAAGACAGGAAACAAACAGGAAATGGGATAAACAGGGGAAAAACAAAGAAAGTACAAAAAGAGAAAAAAAGGAGAGATTATGAAAAAAAAAATATGAAATGGAAAACTTAGAGAAGGAACTGAGATAAAGAGAAGGAACTGAGATAAAGAAAGAAGATACGCTGGAAGGGAATAAAGAACGAAGGGAATGAAGAGGAAGGTGATAAAGAGGAAGAGGGAAGATTTTTGATAGCACACTGAGCGGCACAGTTATTACGCTGACGATAAAAAAAAAAAAACAATAGCTAAACAAAATCATAATAATAATAATATAATAATAATAATAATAATAATAATAATAATAATAATACCACTACAATTATCACTAGCATTATCATTACCACATATTTCACCACAATGCCATTTAGAACTTCCTATAGACAATTACAATCATTATTACCATTATCTTCACTTTTGCCGTAAGATCGTGACTCAGAATGCTCTCTGCGCAATTATCATCATCATCATCAGCTCCATTTCTTCACAACAACACAACATTACCTCTACGCAAATCACCACTGCTATTACTGCCACCCATTTCCATCAGCGGCGCCATATGATCTCCATGCTGTGCCACAAAAAAAAATCCAATCTGTCTTTTCGTAACACACTCATTAAAAACAAATGACGCAATATTATTTTTACGCACGAGCAAGACTTTTTTTTCACTTAACTTCGCTTATATCCGCCTTTTTATTCACTGCACACGGAACAAAGGGTCACACCACTCAACACGAACTCAAAACACTCTTAACTTAAACAAAGTAACAATAAATCAAGCATTACACACGTGTCCCTTACGGTGAGTGGAAAGGAAGCTGGAGCAAGGGCGCGCAACCTCCTCCCTCCACGACAGTTGCATACACACTACCGTTTTCGTTCTTCATGCACTCCCTCTGTTCCCTCCCTCCCCTTCCCCTCCACCTTCACCGCTACCTGCAGTAGTTTGCAAGCTTATAGCAAGGAAATGAGCCTCTGCACTGACGGACCGAGGGAATTAATGAGCCAATATTGAAGGAAAACGGCCAGGAGTAAATGTATAAACTTAAATGGGAGAACCGGAAGCCATTCAGTTTAAACGATAACCAAATGTCGTACGGAATAATAATAAATACCGAACTGTCCGTATCTGATTTCATATTCATTTAATATATATTGAATTGTCATAATGGAGGAAAGTGGAGAGTAATAAATGTATATGTTGAAATAGTGTAGCAATCAATTAGGCTTAGATTGTAAACAGATATCGTACGAATATAAATGAATATCGAATAGCCAATTCTCTCTCTCTCTCTCTCTCTCTCTCTCTCTCTCTCTCTCTCTCTAAAATTTCATGATGTGTTTCCGCCGCTAAATTAGTCTTCAGGTGAGGTTCAGTGAGGAAAGGGGGGCCAGCTGAGTGGGTTCTTAATGTAATCAAGACCAGGCACACGTTGCCAGCCTAATATGCGAGGCTAATAACGTAAGGTAAGGTAACGTAAAAGGGTTGCATATTTCTCTCTCTCTCTCTCTCTCTCTCTCTCTCTCTCTCTCTCTCTCTCTCTCTCTCTCTCTCTCTCTCATTCTCTCTCTCTCATTCTCTCTCTCTCTCTCTCTCTCTCTCTCTCATTCTCTCTCTCATTCTCTCTCTCTCTCTCTCTCTCTCTCTCTCTCTCTCTCTCTCTCTCTCTCTCTCTCTCTCTCTCTCATTAGTCTATTCCTGCTCTCATTAGTCTATTCCTGCTTACCAATTACGTTTATTTCTGTTCTTTCCTCTCTTTTTTTATAATTACCTCTTCCTTTGTTCTCTCTCTCTCTCTCTCTCTCTCTCTCTCTCTCTCTCTCTCTCTCTCTCTCTCTCTCTCTCTCTCTCTCTCTCTCTCTCTCTCTCTCAACAGTAGCGTAGGAATCACCCGTTTTCTTTCATCATTCTAAACGCTTCTCAGACTCTCCTCGCAAATTCCTATTCAAATCAAGGAGAAAAGGCTTCCTCCGCTGTGATAAGGGAAGGTTTAGGAGACGCGCTGATCTGTCTTGGATCTCTCACGGCGGGGATGGGACGAAGATAAATGGGATGGCGAGAAAATACGTGTTATTTATCAATTTGTTTTTATTTTTTGGTTTATTTTTATAATGATGTCTTTATTTAATTTTAGTTTTTATTTTACTTTTTTCTTTGTGACGGGTACGGTTTTCTTTTACTTGTTATTATTATCGTACATTGAAATTTATGTGAATTATATTATTTATTTATTCTTATTTCATCTATGTAAATAATAGCAAACAATACATTTTACAAAACCACTTGGTTCATTTACCATTATCGTAAATGTAGTCGGCTAAGCTGTTCCTTCTAAGCTTACAGGTAGCTGATAACTACTCGTAATTTATAAGAGGTACATTTAAACATTTACTTAGTTATCACAAATTATAAATAACGTAATAGCTTGGTCGCTTTCAAAAACAAGTATATATAATCAGTACTTAATTATTCCGCCCAGTGCAGTAACAAACTCAGACTGTATACATGTCTGTACACACACATTCACAATATTATGCACACTTACACACACACACACACACACACTACACATACAGAAATACTAAATCAAGAAATAATTTAGTGAACAGATAAATAGTGGAGTTAGTATTGAGATTGATTATGTAGCACGTTTGGTTGGCATTTGGACTGTAATTTCGTATTCAGACAGATGTCGACGATTTGATATTTACGTTAATACTATAAAATGTCATACGGAAAGCAGTGTTATTGAGAATAGAACAACAACAACAACAGTACCACCACCATCACCATAACCTCCACCACCATCATCACCATCAGCAATAACACTATTAATTGCACGGCATCTCCGGAGCGCTATCTTTTCCTACCTGTCCATCATAATATCGTAGAAGCTAATGAGTTAATTAAGGGAGGTTCTCATTCTCTTGACCTTAATTACGGCCAGGTGTCAAAAGTTTTCATGGTCTTTGTGTTCTCCTTTATCAACATCCTCCTCCTCCTCCTCCTCCTCCGTTTTCCTCATCTTTCACCTTTTCTTTCTATTTTTCTCCTCTTTCCCCTCCTCCTTTCTTTTTCTTTCTCCTTTCCTTCTCTCACTTTTGTCCTTTCCCCTTCTATTTTATTTTTCTTCCACTTTTCTTCCTTCTTTCCTCCTCCTCTTTCATCTGTTCGTTCCACTCTTCTCTTTCTCCTTACCCTTTCTTCTTTTCCATTAACTCTATCTTTTTCCTTCTCCTTTCTTTCTCCTCTTCCTCCTCATTATCACCTACATCTTCTCATCTCATTTTCTCTCTCATTATCTCTTCCTTATCTTCTCATCTCCTTTCCTCTTTTTATCCTCCTTTTCCTCTATTTTTTCCTCCTCCTTTATCTCAATTTCTCATTTTTATTTTCCTTTTCTTTCTTATTCCCCCTTCTCCATCTTTCTTTATTCTTCTCACTTCTGTCCTCTTCCTATTAAACTTTTCTTCTTTACTTTCATCTTCACTTTCCTTTTTCCACTCATCTTTTTCTCAGTTCTTTTTTGTCCTTTTCATATATCTTCTTCCTCCTCCTCCTCCTCCTAGTACTCACCTCTTCCTCAGGTCCTCGTATTTTTTTCTTCGTCCTCATTCATATATCACTCTCCTCCTCCTCCTCCTCCTCCTCTCCTAGTACTCACCTCTTCCTCAGGTCCTCATATTTCTTTTTCTTCGTCCTCTTTCATATCTCACTCTCCTCCTCCTTTCATCCTGTCCACACTACCTCAAGATGGCGCGTGTCTCACTCAGACAGAGGAACCAGAACAATCAGTGTAAATTGCTGACTGATGGCTCCCAATATCCTGAAGGAGGCGGAGGAAGAGGAGGAGGAGGGAGAGGAGGAGGAGCGTGTGAGGTTTTATCTGATGCGTGCGTACTGTCGACTCTCTCTTTCTTCCGAGGTTTTCTTTATTTGTTCTTTTCTTTCTTTATTGTGTGGTGGTAGTAGTAGAAGTTGCAGCACTAGCTTTCAGTAAACGAAATTCTCTCTCTCTCTCTCTCTCTCTCTCTCTCTCTCTCTCTCTCTCTCTCTCTCTCTCTCTCTCTCTCTCTCTCTCTCTCTCTCTCCCCTGGTACGTGGCACATAGAATCGTTTCCCGCCCAAGCCAAGCCAAGAACGTAGAATCAGATTCCGAACACATTCTTCTTCCTCGAGGCTTGTCAAAAGAAAACGTGAAAAGAAAACGAGGAATAAGAACGATAACATATATATTTTTAGCGGGGAATCCAAAGCGAGAGAGAGAGAGAGAGAGAGAGAGAGAGAGAGAGAGAGAGAGAGAGAGAGAGGAGGAGGAAAAGAGTAAAGAAACTTTTATTCTTACTCCAGCCACGACAAGGAAAAGTTTGCGAGAAATTGTGTGTTTTTCCCTAGAGGCTGCTTGTGTGAGTACGTGTGTGTGTGTGTGTGTGTGTGTGTGTAGCAGTAGTGTCGGTGTGTGTGTGTGGGAGAAGGTGCGGGTGGGGCATTGTAGGTCTGTATCTGTTAACTGTGTGTGTGTGTGTGTGTGTGTGTGTGTGTGTGTGTGTGTGTTTAATTTTCTTTCTTGTTTCTATCCTCCGTTTTCTGATTTCTTTCTATTTTCTTTTCCTGAGTTTCCTTGTGTATTTTTTTTTATCAAATTTTCAGTTCCTTTCTTCCATCTTTTCTGTTCATTTTCTGCTTTTGTTCTGTTTTCCTTGATTTTTTTTCTTTTCTTATTCCTTTCTTTATTCCTTCGTACTGTACCTAGGTTTTATTTTTTACCCTTTATTTTCTCTTCTTCCCTTCCTCCTTATTTCGTACCTATATCCTGTTGTTTTTCTTTCTTCTTTCCTCCTGTTTTTCCTGTTTCATTTTTGTCCTGTTTTTTTTTTTTCTGCTTCTCCTGTTTACTTTTTACGCCTTTCCTCTTTTTTTTTTGCATTCCCATCTTTTCAATAATTTTCTTGCTCTTTTCCTTCCATTTTGTCTCTTCTATTTCTTTATCTCTGCTCTTTTCCTCCTCCTCCTCCTCCTTTTATTTTCTAACGTTTTTCCTCCTTCGCTCTTATTTTCTTGTTTCGCATCATTCATTTTTCCTAACTCATATCCTCTTATTTCTTCTCTTCTGTTTGTCCCTTTCACTCTTTCGTCTTTCCTCTTTCGTTCTTATTCTTTTCTTTCTCCTCCTCTCGTATAATTCATTCTGTCATTTCTCTTCCTTCTCTCCTTCTATTTTTCTACTTCTATTTTTTTTTTTTTTTTTTCCGTCCCTCTGCTTTTTTTTCCTCCTCTTCCTCTTCCTGGTCACTCTCCTCTAAGCCTCCCTTTATTTCCCCGTTGTTTACTCTGTTTATATTTGTTTGTCTGGCCTATTTGCCGTTCATTCCTCTTTACTCCCCCGTTAGGTCAAGCTATATAGGCCGCCATGGCTCGAGGCCTAACGTTGATGATGATGGTGATGGTGGTGAGGATGGTGACTGCCACAGGACCAACAGGTATGTTTTGTGTGTGTGTGTGTGTGTGTGTGTGTGTGTGTGTGTGTGTGTAATGGAAACTATTATAAAATTGTGCGGTTTTTTTTCTTGATTATATGAACAAAAACTGTGATGACTATACTACAAAAACTGCTGTCAATAAATTACTACTACTACCACTACCATTACTGTGTGTGTGCGTGCGTGTATGTGTTCTTCATACTCAGAGGATGGTGAGTGAGGCGAGTGAAGGTGACAGACACACTACAAAGGGTTGAGTGTTTAATGTTTATGGAATCTAATCTCATTTCAAGGGCTTCTGTCACCAGGGTAATAATTAAACATCCTTACGAGTCCTTATGACCGGTATTTCTCAAAGCTTTGTTCTCTCGTCAGCACTATTGTCAAAGGTCACACAGATGATTTGTCGTGTTGTCTTGTGTGTTTTTCCCATTAATTATTCAGTAAACTATCGCTAGAATCTTGAAAATACCCTAGAAATTTCAATAACTTTCACTACACCCTGTTAAACTATCACTACAATCGTGAAAATACCTTTGAAACACAACAGCTTCCACGAAACCTTGTTAAACTGTCATTAGGTTCATGAAAACACCCTTGAAAACTCCAATAACTACCACTACACCCTACTACACTACCACAATGTTCATGAAAGCACCCTTGAAAACTCCAATAACTTCCACTACACCCTGCTAATCTAACAATAGAATCATGAAGACATCCTTGAAAATCTTTGAATAACTTCCACTAGTTTCTATTCAGCTATCATTAGAATCCTGAAAACACCCTTAAGAATAACAATGTCCTCCACTAAATCCTGTCAGACTGTCACTAGAATCACATAAAACTATTGACTCCACTATATCCTGTTGGAAGTCGAGATGAGACGCCAGAACGTGCGAGAATGTGGGCCAATGTAAAGTTAATGTAGGTATGTTTGTATTAAGTGAACAATCTGAAGTCTGGGCAAATAGATCATAAGCTCCCTTAGGCCACTTACCACTGCTGCTCTGTGCCTCGTGAGTACTGTTAGTGGTGCTGCTGACTCGTCTGTGAACCTCTACTTAATTCTGTCTTTGTAGTGGCATAAGAACTAAGGGAAGGTGCAAGAAGCCATCAGGCCTACAGGTGGCAGTCCCTGTATAAAACGTACCTACCTATTTCCACCGGTCATTCTCATCCATAAATTTGGTGACATGGCCCTACAGGGAGTGAGGCACTGTGGCAAGGTGTGGACGATATCCTCTTATCTGACGAGAGATACGTTTCACACCTGCGATGCTGAATTAAGGGAATATCGAACTGGGGACCGTGGTGCAGTGATACCACGCGCGCTTTGGGGGCCAAGTGGTCATCAGGCGCACGGGTTCGAATCCTGGCTACGGTCCGAGGGTAGGAAAGGTATCCACTCAGGGTAAAGGTTCCTAAATGCTAACTCCAAAATTCTTTCATCAGGAGACACCGTCTCAGCCCTGACAGACTAAGAAAAACTTGAAAAAAAAATCGAACTGGGACCATATTCTGAAACGTGTCTGCGCCGCACCTCCGCTACTTTTAAAACACTGTAGCGTTTTTCAAGCGTGTTTTATGGCTCAAGTGATACATTAACACGCTTTCTAATTATCGAACAGAGAAACACTGGTGAGAACCCGGCAAAGCATCTCCGTGGCCTTACAAAACAGTCGTGGTGAGAGAGCAAAGCGCTTCAGTACACTGGTCCGAGTCGCAAATTGTCAGCGTTATCAATACAGTCGCCCCAGACACACGCTGCTAAAATAGTGGCGCGGTTGTAGCTACGTGTGAAAGCTACAATTGAGTGCCATGTTTTGTGACGACCAGCGCTACTTTTTGTCTCGAAGGCAACTATTCACGCGCGTCTGCAGTGTTAATTTTCGTGTGTGAAAGGCCCATTTATCCCCAGTATTTACGAGCGGTGGTGCTACTGAGTATCGTTGAGGAGTCCCGTGTGAAAGGGTCCGTAACGATGGATCTGGACAAGTGTAAGAATAACAAAGAAATTCGTCTACGTGTGTTCAGATGGAAGAAAGTACAAGTATTAGTATGAAAGAAAGAAGGTAAACGAAAGACGAGGTAGAGGAAGAAAAAAAAAATGAGGAAAAGACGTAACGAAAGACGAGAAAGGCAAGAAAAGAAAGAGGGAAAGGAAAAGAGTGAAGGAACGAAAGATGAGAAGGGGGGGTGGAAATGAAAGGGAAGAAAGACCAGGAGCACACAATACGAGAGACAGGAAAAGAAAGGAGGAAATGGAAGGAGACAAGACAATAGACAGGAAACAATAGATGGAAGAAACACAAAAGACTAAAAAGAATAAAACCCAGAAGAATTAAAGAAAAAAAATAAAAACAACATTCCACAATATAAACAAAAAACACCATTAAACTTATAAATTAAAACTGCTAATACTAATATACTAAATGTAACAGCCACTCAGGGGCGTTAGACAAGGGTATTTCTTCTTGGCATATAAATACGCCAAGTTATTGACACTCGTTCATTCTTGTATGTGTTTACTTGTCCCATATGGTGAACGTGAGGGTGAACGTGAGGGTGAATGGTCCAACTGGAAAAGGACCCTTAATTAATCTATGCAATACAAAATTAACATAAGTAACATCACAAAGTCCACATGAAGGCATCAGAGCAACAATGAAATCACTATGCACACGTGTCAAAAAAAAAAAAAAAAAATTAACAAACATGATAAATAAACTACTAGCTAACAAGCTATGGTGACTATCCTTACGGTGTAAAGACCCTTCTGGGTCACATAAATCTCGCATGAATGTTTGATTACCTAACTATGACAATTTACGTTGAAATATCACAAAAAACACAACATATAGTAACAGTTCTGGGTGCAACGTAAATTAAATACAACAGGAGAAAATAACAAGCAACAAAGTACTACACTTTCCTAATATATTCCTAAACCTATCACAAATATAACAAAGAAACACTCACCAATCTCTGACGCTCACAGGGAATAAATGCACAGGTTTAAATCCAACGAGGTGTGTGCGGCTGCTATACCACAGATGGAATGCCGGCTTTACCTCCCTCCCTGAGCTACCTTCCCTCGGTTTACCGCTCGAGGGATTCATACACAAATGAAACACTCATTAACACTCATTATTCCCAGGTAGTTATCATATGAAACGAGCAAATACTATGAAACAAACAAATATGAAACGAGCAATATACAGAAATAATTTGCATAGTGACCACCATCAATCACCATGTGTTACACTAAAACTAACATAAGAAGGTTAAGCATATATCAGCCATTAGCCCAAAGCACACTAACACACTAACAAGGCTCTTAAGAGTAATTATATTGTTCCTACAGAGCCCTCAACTACCCTGGCCGCGAAGGATGTAGGGAAGGACACGAAGGAAAGCCCAGTCGTGTTAACCTGGGAGGGCGTTGGGGAGACTACTGAAGAAGGTGACGAAGGGAGTTTTGGAGAGGCTGAGGAACATGGCAGTGAGATGAAGGGAATGAATAATGATGGAGGAAGTGAAAGAGGCAGTGAACAAGATGGTGTAAAGACTGAAGGTGATGGTGAAATGGGAAGGACTAGGCAAACTGAGAGTGAGGTAAATGAAATAACTGACGGGAAAGATAATGAAGGAGGCGACGAAGGAAGGACTGAAAAAGGGAAAGAAGAAGCCAATGAAAAGAATAGTGAGAAACCCCATGACAAAAATATAAAACACGGGGCGAACTCCGAAGACGATGAAGAAGAGATGGGAGATTATAAAAGAAAACCGGAAGGAGACGCTGAAGAACTACGACAAAAATCTTATAAATCAAACGATGACCGGAAACACAAGGTAACAAAAGACACGAAAAGAACTGAAACGAATGACGCTGAAGAAGGCACAGAAGCAGACGAGAAAGACAATGAAAAGAACACAGCAAAGCAAAAAGAAGAGGGAGAGATCAGAAACAAGAAGACACAGCAAGAAGATGAAGAAAGACAGAAGAAAATGAAACTCTCCACTGACGAAGGAGGTGAAGGAGGGACAGGCGGTGCAATAAGAGCATATCTGGTAGTGGGGACGCAGGAGGGGTGGAGGGAAGGCAGGGTGGAGGAGGTACAGCTTCGAGACACTGCAGTACTCTTCAACTATGACTACCAAGTGAGTACCTGTTCTGTATCGTTATGAAATTATTACTAAGAAGACATGGGTTACTTTTGGTTTTAGTTTTTAGTTCGTTTAGTCAGTGTTAGGATGGGCTAGGTTGGCTTAGGATAGATCCACAGTTCCTTTAGGTAGAGTTAGGTTATATCATGTTAGGTCAAGTTAGATTAGGTTAGTTTGTCATGTTAAATTTGTTAGATTAGGTTAGGCTAGGTCAGGTTGGATTGAAGATAGGCTATGGTGTGTCTGATTACCAAGTTAGGTCAGATTAGGTATCGTCAGGTTGGATTTAGTCAAGCTATGTTAAATTAGATCAAGTTAAAATAAAATTAGGTTGTATTAGGTCCGAATTGGATTTTAATTAGGTAATGCTAGATTAGATCAGGTTAAATATAAGTTAATTTTCACCAAAGTAGAAAATGTAGGAATAAATTCAATTAGGTCTAGTAGAGTTAGGGCTAAGCTAAGTTTAATACTCGAACAGGAAAGCGTAATTACAGAGTCCATATCACTTTACTAATACCAAACACTCACCCGACCGTTCACTCCCTCATTCAATCGCATATTAACACATTCACACACTCACTCAATAATCCATTCTCTCACTCCTTCCGTCATTCCTGCTCGCTCACTCACACACTCAATTCTAATCCTTCACTCACTCACTCGTACACTAATCACTCTTTCAGGTGCAGAGTGAGGAAGGTGTGCCCAGGTGTACGTCAGGTGAGCCAGATGACAGCCTCCTCATCTTTCTGCCCAGGTGAGACACACGTGCCCTCATTAATTTACCTGTGAAATTTACTACAGTGCTAATCTTGCTTTGAATTTTGATATGTTGAAATTTTATATATTTTTTCTCAAGAGTTCATTGTTCGTAGCTTTCCCGTAGTATTAATAATGGTCTAGAAAAGTGCGTATGTGTATAGAATAAATAAAAACAGATGGAATATAATGTGATTGAACTGAAGATTAATAAGTATTTGTTATATATGTGTATGTGTGTGTGTGTGTGTGTGTGTGTGTGTACAGAGCCGAGGGCGTGGTGCAGGGGGCGGCAGGGTCAGTGGCGGCAGGCTTGGTGGAGTCAGGGGCGGCCATCCTCCTCCCCCACCACCACGACAGCCACCACCGCCCCCTCCACGGTGAGTCTCGGGGCGGGGCTCGGAGCTTCGGAACGCCAGGCACGTTTCGCACTTCTTTCCTCTTGACAGTCATGAACCCAGGGGGCGGAGGTCGCAGGGTCATAGCAAGGCGTAAAAGTATCAGTATAAATTAACGAATAAATAAAACGCCAGGGGACTTTGGATATCACAAAATGAATAGTTAGACCAATGAAAAGTCAAGAAATAGATAGTAAATGTAGAAATATCCTCAAAGAATAAAGATATGACAATAAAGACTGAAAAGAAGGAAGTACGTTTAAGAGAACAAAGAAAATTATGTAAATACACCTTTTTTTAAGTTCGCGATAATTATCACCTTGAAATTGACGTTGATATTCAGAGAACGGAAAAGAAAGAAAAAAAAAAACAGATTTTTTTTTAATTTAACTGATGTCTTTTAAAAATATAACCCTTTAAACTCGTGTAAGAAAAGTGTAATATCTGATTTATATCTAACTTGTCTAATATAATTTAATAACCACAGTAATCAACTAGCGAATAACCACCCACACTTAATATCTCCTGAAAAAAAAATAATAAACGAGTATTTGTTCTAAGTAATTAAATACAATACAACAATTAAAGTGATAATTCAGTTTAAAATTCAATGTAAGTGACCTAAATGAATATAATTTGAAAGAAAAATCATTAATATAGATTTCTGAGGTAAAATAATCGAACATAATAGCCAAAACAATAATATAAAACAGGCACTAACGTAACACTGTCTTTTGGAAACAATCTGATGCCTTCTGAAATAAACAAGTAGACAAATAGATACACAAAAACTAATAGAGATTTTTCTAAGTAACGTAATCTAATAAAACAGTCAAAGTAATAATCTAGCCAATAAACTAACTTACTCACCATCTGCAAATTACTATACCTGGCCAACTCCTGCAGCACTGGCGGGATGGACGAGGCAGGTGCGTGAGGCGGTGAAGAGAGCAGGCGTCACCTCCCTGGTAGCCCTAGCGCAGCGGCTTCAGGAGAGTGACACCCTGAGAAGAAGCTGCCGGGCGAAGGTGGACAAAGCTGGGAGGGTGTTCCACGTACTCAACAACACTGACGAAGTAGACGAAGGAGGCTTAAGCTTAGTAAGGAGCGGGGAGAGGTACAGAGTGGAGACAGAAGGGCGAGCACCTCCTGTTCTGCTCGCCACGCCATCTAGTGAACACGCCAGGACTCTGTTGCTGTCTCTTTCCGACTATTTGACAGGGGAGCTTCATCCGGAGCACGGCTGTCAGGCCTGCGTGGAAGCAAGTGAGTGGCTTCAGACGTTTTCTGGGAAGGCTGGAAGGAAGTTTGGGTTAGTGGGGAGGCTGGGAATGAGGCTGAGTACGTAAGCTGGAAGGCAGGAGTAATTCAGCCGGAGTGGTGGTGAATAAGGTGTAGATGGAATGAATGGGTTTGGTGAGTTACTTGTTGGTTGTGTGTGTGTGTGTGTGTGTGTGATAATACTCTCTCTCTCTCTCTCTCTCTCTCTCTCTCTCTCTCTCTCTCTCTCTCTCTCTCTCTCTCTCTCTCTCTCCACCGCTACCACCGTCACCACCAGTCTCATCACACAAGAAAAAACGACTCCATGTTAACAAACCCATTTTCTACATCTCTGTTTAAAGGGTCGCATCTTTATTTTCATACCACCAGTAAAATAACGTGCATTCTTTTTTCCTACAGGTGACACGGAGTTCTTAGGAGAGGAGGAGGAGGAGACACAAGAGGGAAAGAAGGAAGAGGAGATAATAATGGTGGGGGTGTTTATAGAAAGACCACAACCCTTTCTGTCTGTCACCCTCAGCTCTGTATTCAACTCTCAACTCCCGCCCCAGTCCACTCACTACTACATCTACAACCAGGTGAGTGGAGCAGCGCTGAGCATTATGGCAGGGAAAGGCGGTAAGGAAACTCAGATTATATTCATTACGTTTAGAAGGATAGAAAAAAAGAAGGAAACTAATACACTCAGTACACTAAATAGATTAATGAAAAGGATGAAACTCTAAGTAAATAAACTAATGCACAAACAAACCCCCAGTCACTGCCCGTCACTCCTCCAGGTACAGGAGTACGAGGCCCAGGTGGCGCAGCTCGCTAGTGACCTTCGCGAGGCTGGAGTGCGCCACGTGACCCTAGGAGACCTTGTGCCGGATGACCCCACCATGACGCAGCGTAAGAATGACCTCCTGTGAGTACTTGGTGACGTTTCGGAGGAGGAGGAAGAGGAGTAGGAGGAGGAGGAGGAGGAGGAGGAGGAGGAGGAGGAGGAGGAGGAGGAGAATTCAAGGGAAGAACAAAGCAACAGCAACAGCGGCAGTAGCAGGAGAACCATAAAAGAAAAAATATACAGGAAGGAAGCACGTTAATTGAGGGGCTGATGGGAGGTGCTTATCTATCCTGTGCTTCATTGTTTCAGCCGTATTACTAGAGGAAGAGGAGGAGGAGGAAGAGGAAGAGGAAGAGGAAGTAATGACGGCAGGGATTATGGAAAGAGACGAGGAAGATTAAAATTAATAAAGAGACTATGTGGAATATTTGATGATAGATAGTAAATAAAAGAAATAGAAGTAAAATGAGAATACGTAAATGCGTAAAGTAAATAAGAAAAATTTAAAGAGAAGGAAAATAAGGAAGAGGAGGAAAAAAACAACTAATATTGATGACTTGATAAAAGATAAAAAAAAAAAAAAAAGTTGAAAAGTAACATGTAAAAGCAAATGAAGGGAATGAAGACGAAGGAGAAGAGGAGGAAGAAGAGGAAGAGAAGAATTATGAGGCTGTTATTATTACTTATTATATTTTTTTTCATAATAGCCGGTAGGGACAGCGATAATTGGTTTGAATTAATTATATAGTAATGATTTGCATATAAATTTGATTTATATGTAAGATTATTAGTCTGTAGGTGATAGAAGTGGTGGTGGATAGCAGTAGTAGTGGTAGTAGTGGTAGTTATTGTTGTTGTTTGTTGTTGTTATAGCAGGAACAGCAGCAGCACCAGCAACACCACCAATAGTAGTAGTAGTAGTAGTAGCAGTAGTAGTGACAGTAGCAGTAGCAATAGTAACAACAGCAGTAGATATTACAAAACTACTTCTAATGACAATAACAAAAACAACAATCACCCCCACCACCACCACCACCACCAGGGAGGCTTGCAGGACTGTCCAAGGCTGCTCCTGGGTGCTCCACTGGTCTGCCACCGCCTTCCTCAACCCAGGTATTGCCCCGCGCCTCATACGCCTGGCAACGCACCTGCACCCATCCCTATACCACCACCACCACCACCACCACCGCCGCCCTGTCCTCGCTCCAGCCCTCAGGTGTGTGTGTGTGTGTGTGTGTGTGTGTGTGTGTTAGTTTTATCTGTTTTGTTTTATCGTTTCGGTGTTTTTTTTTCCTTTCGTCTGTGTTTTTTTTTTATTTCTCTCTCTCTCTCTCTCTCTCTCTCTCTCTCTCTCTCTCTCTCTCTCTCTCTCTCTCTCTCTCTCTCTCTCTCTCTCTCTCTCTCTCTCTCTCTCTCTCTCTCTCTCATTGACATCTGCACGTTATTGGAATCTTGCGATCTACTAATTTTGCTTCCATCCGACACACACACACACACACACACACACACACACACACACACACACACACACACACACACACACACACACACACACACATACATACACATACACAGGGTCCAGCAGGGAGATGAGGCGAGTTTCTGGCGAGGCATCAACAACAAGAACACATCGATGCCTGAACCTTCCTGGGACCATACCAGTGTTATAAGCGGAAACAGCAGCATGAGGTGTGTATGTATGTATGTATGTATGAATGGGTGGATGTATGTATGTGTGTATTTTTCCCTCTTGAAGTATAAATATAAAAAAGAAAAAAAAGCTAGTTGTATCTATGTATGTATGTATGTATGCCTGTATGTATTTTCCGTCTTCAAACTAAAAACTAAAGAAAAGGTTAAATTGAGATTGTATTTATGTATGTATGGATGGATGGATGGATGAATTGTACGTCTATCTTAAAAAAAAAATAAATAATAATAATAAAATAACGAAAAATCTAAGTTATGAAAATAGAAGAAAAGTCGATTATATACAAAATATATATAAAAAAAAAATTACATCAACTTAATTCAAACATCCATAAATAAAGAGAAAGGAAAATAAAACAAAAAATAGCTAAGAAAAGAATACTAACTTATTTAAACATTCATAATAAGAAAAAAAACTAAATCAAGCAAATAAGAACTAAGAAGAAAAAAAAAAACATATCAAATCCTTCTACCTAATATTCTCAATCATAACGCAGGAACCACTGGCGCGCATCCTGCCTCAGAGAACTGTACATCATACCCAGGGACGTAATTATCGAACTCACCACGCCGTACACTCATCCCCTTTATTCTAACGCCACCCTCGCCTTCTGCGCCGCCCTGAGAGATGCTGGAGTGCCCATGGTCGTCACTACAGCGGTACAGAATTTGGGGGTGCTCGTAAACACGACTGGGTACAACTTGGGTGCGCCAGATGTAACGACTTACCTGAAGAATGCGGACTTCTGGAGAGTATCGTACTTAACTCCTCAGTGGCGGGACATTGCGGCTGGGAATCTGTCAGCTGTGTTACGGGTGAGAGAGAGAGAGAGAGAGAGAGAGAGAGAGAGTGTGTGTGTGTGTGTGTGTGTGTGTGTGTGTGTGTGTTTCAGGACTTAATTCTACGCCGCACCAAGTTTCAAAAGACTCTAGTTGAATTTACACGGGTTTTTTATTATGTTTTTATGGTTGTAGTGACAGATTAACAAGATTTCGACATCATTAACAGGAGAAGCACTCATGAGAACCAGGCTAATTATCTCTGTGGCCTTTGAAAATGATTGTTGTGAAGTAACACAGGTTTTTAAGGATGTTTTTTTATAGTTGCAGTGACAGATTAACAAGATTTCTACCTCATTAACAGGAGAAGCACTCATGAGAACCAGGCTAATTATCTCTGTGGCCTTTGAAAATAGTCGTGTGAAGTGATACTGGTCTTTAAGCGTTTTTTATGGTTGTAGTGACAGAATAACAAGATTTCTACATGGAGAAACACTCTTGAGAACTCGGCTAATCATCTCTGTGGCCTTTGAAAATACTCGTGGAGAGCAAAGCGGCCTTATTAAGCTTTTGAACTGAGGATGCTAATTATGTCAACCTTTGCCAGTGAAATGCTACAAACTTAGGTACAGTAATTGACGCAGCTCGCTTTGATGTACATGTAGCTGTTTAGAGAGAGAGAGAGAGAGAGAGAGAGAGAGAGAGAGAGAGAGAGAGAGAGAGAGAGAGAGAGAGAGAGTTATTACTGTTGTTATGAAGTTTTAAAGTAGCTATGATTGAAGTTGGAAAAGTGATGACATTTTTTTTTTTAACCGTTTTATTAGTTTGTTGATTAATCATGACTCTTCACTCAACGCTTGACTAATTAAAGTTTGTTCATTATTCACTGTTGTAACGTGCAGTGCAGTGTGTGTGTGTGTGCGTGCGTGTGTGTGTGTGTGTGTGTGTGTGTAGTAGTAGTCAATAAGTGTTTAGAATCATTTGGTTACTCTCTCTCTCTCTCTCTCTCTCTCTCTCTCTCTCTCTCTCTCTCTGCAGCCGTGTCATGAGGTCTATCAGTTCCCAGCCTTCAACGACCAATTCTGCACAGACCTCCTTCGCCTCGCCTACGCCCGAAACAAGTGGTCACCTGCACTCAAACAGGTAACCACTCACTCCACCACATTCCATGGACTTCCCTCCACCTGCATTTTTATTTATTTTTTTTTTTTATTGCGTGTTGAATTTTTGTTTATTTGTTGTTGTTGTTGTTGTTCTTATTCTTCGTCTTCATCTTCTTCATCTTTTAATTCTACTCGTTCTTCTTGTTCTTGTTCTTGTTTTCTGCTTATTCTTGTTGTTCTTTTTTTCTTTTTCGTTTTCTTCTTCCTTATCCTCTCTTCCTCTTGTATACTCATCACAAACACACTCATATGGGCCAACACATCTGCTGCTGCCTGTACACAAATTGCCTATCCTTCGTGTCGCTCAGTATTCCACCATCGTCACCCTCGCCGGCAGGACCCAAGGAAGAGGGCACCTGGTAGAGAGTCCGTCCCTACAGTGGACCAGTGGGCGTCTGACCTCGGCCTGGGGGAGATGATGGACGCTCTGTACGAGGACGTGTTGAAGAAGCAGCTCATGATCTCCTTCCCACACTCGAATCCGGTAAGACTTCGAGGCCAACGAGGTAGCCAAAGGAACTGTGATACTTTTAAATACTCTTTGTCCTCCTTCAGGCATTTTTGCATGGGAAGACTTCGAAGCCAGCGAGGTAAACAAAAGAACTGTGATACCTTTAAATACTCTGTCCTCCTTCAGGCATTTTTGCATGGGAAGACTTCGAGGACAGCGAGGTAAACAAAAGAAGATTAACATGTAGCTTTTGTTCTTTCTCTCTCTCTCAAGCATTCTCACTTTGGAAGACTCTGAGGTCCACGCAGCAGCCAAAGGGGGTGTGGTATTCTAAGCAGGTTTTGGTTTTCTTCAGGCATTTTAACCTAGGAAGACTTTTGAGGTCCTACCGATAGCCAAGGGAGATATACTTTTAAGCAGTTTATGATCTCCTTCAGGGATTTTCACCGGGTAAGTCTTTCATAGCCTTGTGGTACCTAATGGGGTTAGGTTAAGATATAGCTTTTGGTCTCTTCCAAATATTCTCACCAAGGAAAGATTTTAACGTGGATGAAATTGATGCGCTGTTTCTGCCTCCCTTTGTCTTCTTACTGTTTGTTTGGCTGGCAGTGCTGAGTCCAATTTCCGCTTGTTTTTGGCTTTGTGTCCGCACGGCAGCCAAGGGAGGGCACGAGCAAGGCAAGTGAAGCTCTCTACTGGGAGCGTGCTGGGCAAGGCAAGGCGGAGAGCGAGGGAGAGGCAGTGTTGTCATTACGGGAGGGAAAATTAGATTGCTACACTTCATAATTACTCTCTCTCTCTCTCTCTCTCTCTCTCTCTCTCTCTCTCTCTCTCTCTCTCTCTCTCTCTCTCTCTCTCTCCTACATCTTCAGCCCTGACTATACAGCGCACCTTATCACAACTTCGAAAAAACTAACTAAAAGACTAACCTTCTACTACTCGTCCTTCCTTTGTGTTCCCTTGTGTTCCTTACCCACCTGTCCATCTCCTTCAGGACGTGGTGGTGGCCTCGCAGATAGCAAGGTTCCGCCCTGGGGAGATGCCCGGCCTGCCCTCACACCACGACGCTTCCTCGGTCACCTTTCACGTCCACCTGTCGCCCTCCGATCTATACCAGGTGAGTTTAGCACGTGTGTAGCTAGGTGTCTTTTTAATAAAAAGAAGAAAAATGTTAAGCAAATAAACAAGAAATAAGAGTAAACAAAGAAATGAAAACCAAGAATACAAATTTTAAAAATCATGACAAAATACAAGGGAGAACAAAAGAAGTATAAGAAACAGCTAGTATAGAAAAAAAATAGATACGTTTTAATTATCATCTGAGGAGACGAGATGTTTAAAGTGCGTAGAATAAATAAAACATCAAAATACGTATAATACATTTAATCTGGACCCACTAATTGCTAATTAAAGGAAATTAAAAATATATATATATAATTTTTTTTTTATTAAGAGTTGCCGTTGTGTACATTAACAAAAACTGTTAATTCTTAAAAAAAATAAATAAATAAATCACTATCAGGCAATTTGAAAGCGTCTGGTTGGTTCATTAGCGAGCTTGAGTCTGTGAGGGAACAGAAGAATGGGATTTTATGATTATTGTTGCGTGTCTGTAATGGACGAGTGTGTTGCAAGGCAGGTAATTAGAACGTGTTGTGCTGTAGACCATCCTTGTTAATTACTTTCTCTCTCTCTCTCTCTCTCTCTCTCTCTCTCTCTCTCTCTCTCTCTCTCTCTCTCTCTTTGTGTGTGTGTGTGTGTGTGTGTGTGTGTGGGAGTCATGGACGTACGAGTTGAAGTAGGTTAAGCCAGAGTGAATAAAAGTGAGGGTAAGCGTGAATGAGTTGAGTGGAAAGTAAGCGTGATTGAACTGAGGGATCAATAGAGTGAGAGCGGCTGTGGATAGGAAGGAACAAGTGACAATAAGCATAAATGAGAGTCAGCGTGAAGGGGAAAATAAGTGTGAGTTAATTATGAAAACAAGTGACAGATTAAGTGTGAGTGTGAATGAAAGTGAGAAGGGTTGTCGGCCTCGGCCCTGCACCGGGCTATGCGCTCCTGCTGCTTGGAGAGTTGCACGTTGCTGTAATCGAACTTCTCGCCAAAAACAACCATTTTGAGTCTGAATTGTTTTACTAAATATCGATCTGAGCAGGTGCGGGACACGTCACTCTATTTATTAAGGAGAGGAATGGACGCGGCGAGTGAGCTGAGCAACCCGCAAATTGTGTAAGAATGTGTTACTTCCTGCTGCTCCTCCGCACCAAAGTAGGAAAACTTTTAGTACACGTGCAGGAGCAGCCTGCCCGTAGTGCCCAAACCCGCCATACGGTGCACGCCCAGGCCACACTCGCCAAGGCTTCCGTAGCTAAACTACCCTCGGACGAAATTCCCATGCCTGAGTCATTTTTTAATCGCCCGTCTCCCTCGAGCCAATTCGTCCTTGGCGAATATTACACGGGCGAATACTACGACGGGGATTCCCTTGTACTCCAGTTCGTTACAGTAGAAGTAGTAGCAGTAGAAGTAGCAGTAGCAGTAGAAGTAGCAGTAGAATTAGTAATAGTAGCAGTAGAAGTAGAAGTAGCAGTAGAATTAGTAGTAGTAGTAGCACAGTAGTAGTAGTAGTAGTAGTAGTAGTAGTAGTAGTAATTTTAGCATCAGTATTTTTTCAGTTGTTAATGGTTTTGGGTTTGCAGTTTATCTCCCTACACTCACAAGATGCAATAACCTGACGTGTTGCAGGGCGGCGAGCTGGAGTTCCCGCGGCAGAGGTGCAGGGTGAAGGCAGGCGCGGGGGACGTGGTGGTGTTCCCAGGGCGCCTCACTCACCCCAAGGCGCTGCGTGACGTGACTGAAGGGGAACTGCACAAGCTGATCATCCACCTTGACATGTATCACATCAAGCTTAGACACTTCTGAGAGCTGAGGTACAGAGATTTCTTTGTTCACTCAAGTTCAAGCGTTTCTGAGGTCGATTTTTCTAGACTTTTTTTTTTTTTTCATGCTTGAGCTTTTGAGAAATATATGTATCCTCGCGCCTAGAATGATGGATTAAAAAAGTACATGCATATTTCGCGTTTTTCTCTGGTTTTAAGGGTGAAATAATGTTAGTAAAAGTATTACGTCGGGAATTTAAACTTAGAAAATAGCTATGCGGTCTTGACTAAATGCTATATAGGTGTTGAATGTATATTAAGAAAAAAGAGCTGCATCATCTGTGAATTGCATCTGCGTGTAATATAATAACAAAATGCATCAATTTTTAATACTTTTACCTTAATTAATTTTGTACTTGACACAATTTTCTTCCTAAAGCATCTATTATCCTACAGTGCACTCTGATACACTCTGACCATGACATGCACCCTTCCATGCACAGCAGTTGTATTTCCGTGTGCTTCTGAGAGGCGAGTTATCTGTTGAGTTACTATTGAGAGAGAGAGAGAGAGAGAGAGAGAGAGAGAGAGAGAGAGAGAGAGAGAGAGAGAGAGAGAGCGTGTGAACGTAAAAAATATTAGTTACCCATCTAATTATGACGTTTTCTATTACACAGTCAGCATTTCAGGGATAGCTACACTAAAAAGTTTATATGGTTGCTTACGTGCTAACTATTATTATTCAACCGAGCATTTAGACCCTACTAGATAAACAATACCAGCCTTAGATAACGTATTTCTCTTTCTTTGCAATATAACTAGTTTCTCCCTAATATTATAGTCAATGGGGAGTGATTAAGCACTCTAGTTAGGACATACAGATATTTAAAATCTACTTATCTTTTCTTTTCCTTCTTAATTAGACATGTATATAGTTATTTGAAGTTCACTTGCATCTTTTTCCCTTTTTTTTTTCTTTCTTTCTTTCATAAATTTTCTTGAACTGTATTTTAAAACGCGTTTGACTCTCCCAGTAGGTAACTATTTTTCAAACCCCCTCAAAGATAACGACTAGAATTTTTATGAGTGATTTTGTTATTGATGATGCAGAGCAGGACGCAAAATTTTGTGACACAAAAATAATTCTTGAGAGTGACATAAACAATAGTATCTTTAATCTTCACAAATGATTCTGTAAGCAATCCAGCTCTGTTTTCTATAAAGTGAAATGAACATGACACAAATAACAGCTTCTTTAATTTATAAACACGGGTGTTAACAAAATTCTGCTACAGAATTTTGCGTGTGAACATCCATCCAAGTATTAGCCTCATCTGGGAGCAAGATGATGGCTAGCGTGTTTAGGAAGCAGATATCAATAACGCGTTTTATTAGTTTTATTTACCATTTTTCTTCTACTTCTTATTCTGAGATATGTAGAGAGAGAGAGAGAGAGAGAGAGAGAGAGAGAGAGAGAGAGAGAGAGAGAGAAGTAATATGGAGAAAGAAGATGAGAACAGATGAGAAGGGAATAAATATAAAGGTGTTGAAGGTTATCTTGTTACATAGTGCCACATACTTAGATATTCGCTGTACATAGGACACGCATGCAACATCCGCTGTCTCATGGTGGAGTGGAAACTAAATATAGAACGTCTATATTTGTGTATGAGGTGGTATATTATGAAATATGAGTGTGTGTGTGTGTGTGTGTGTGTAGTAGTAGTAGTAGTAGTAGTAGTAGTAGTAAAAGGATAAGGAAAAAGGAAAAGGAAAAAGAGAAGCAGGGGAAATGCATTACATTTGTATGAAAAATACAATTGGACTTCATGTGAACAGACCACGAGAGAGAGAGAGAGAGAGAGAGAGAGAGAGAATGTTTGTTTACAACTGGTATGCAGATTTGTGTTCATAGATGGCGCGCAAAGACACAAGGAGGCGGAGGAGAAGCTGCAGCCTCAGCCAGCGACAGCAGACGATATTTGTCAGTACTTTACTGGCGTGCGAGGGAGAGAGTCAACAGTGTTTCTTGCTCCCGTGTTTTTGCCTTATCTTCACGACGTTGGTTCTCCTCCTCCCTTTACACCCTTTGCGTGAGTACCTACAGGACTGAATGATGATGTATGAGTGTAGATGGTTGTTTTCAGGTGAAGCGGCTGACTGTCAGTGGATTTTTTATTTTTTTTTTTCATTTTCGTTGCATAATGTGTATGTGTGGATACCTATGATGATGCAATACCCGTGTGTGTGTGTGTGTGTGTATGTGTGTGTGTGTGTGTGTGTGTGTGTGTGTGTGTGTGTGTGTGTGTGTGTGTGTGTGAAAGCATGACTTCGGTTTTCCATTTTTTTTTCCCTTGTCCTTGTGTTTATTCCCCGTCAATATTTTTTTTTCCTTTTTTTTCATTCTTTCCTTGATTTACAAAACGAATACCATTTTTTTTTGCGATTAATTAAGTCTCTCTCTCTCTCTCTCTCTCTCTCTCTCTCTCTCTCTCTCTCTCTCTCTCTCTCTCTCTCTCTCTCTCTCTCTCTCTCTCTCTCTCTCTCTCTCATTTCACACACACACACAACTTCCGCTACTCCACCCTGCCTGTGTGTGTGTGTGTGTGTGTGTGTGTGTGTGTGTGTGTGTGTGTGTGTACCAGCGAGATGACCAAGAACAGGTTTATAATATTACTGACTCAGAAGAACTTGTGAGATTATTTTATTTTTTCCGGTCCCCTAAATACTGTTCCTCTCTCTCTCTCTCTCTCTCTCTCTCTCTCTCTCTCTCTCTCTCTCTCTCTCTCTCTCTCTCTCTCTCTCTCTCTCTCTCTCTCTCGAAGGAAGAGTCTAGAATTTCCCTCCACTTCTCTTCCCTTTCATACTCCGCCTTTCCTCTCTGAAGCGCAAAATTACCAGAAATTACAAAATTACATGTTTCTTTAAGTTCTGTGAGTTGAATGAGAGAGAGAAAGAGAACAGCAAAGATTAGGAGAATCAACTCCGGGTATTTTTTGTTGTTCATAGTTATGTGAATGGCTGGGAAGGAGGGGGGAGTGCTTAGAGTAAAGAATGGTTAGTTTGATGCATTAATTGTGGTGTTTTACTAGTGTGCTGGTATTAGGTGTTGTTAGGTTAGGTTAGGCTAGGTTAGCTTAGGTTATATATGAGGTTAGGTTAGATTATATTCAGCTTTTGGGTAAAATTAGGTTAATTTAGTTTAGGTTATCATGTTCGTTTAAGATTAGGTTAGGTTAGGTTATATTTCAGTTAGTTTTACGTTACGTTGTGGAATATTGAGGTTATATTTACGTAACTCTTATACTAGATTGTGTTGTGTTTGGTTATAGTTAAGTTAGTTGTTAAGTTAGGTTACATTTCAGTTTCTTTCAGATCAGGTTATGTCAGTCGTAGATTGAATTAGTTTAGCAAGTATAAACAAACTTAACTTACATGGATTAACATAATTTTATAATTCCCTTTAGCTTCTCAGGTTATAATTAAGTCAGGGATAAGCTAGGCTATTTTTCATCATCATCATCATCATCATCAACATCATCATCATCATCAACATCAATATCAGCATCATCACCACCACAAGTCCAGTGACCGCAAGAACAAAACAGAAACGCCTTTTCCGTCCTCTGTACCAGGCTAACAAATGCTGTTTCTCTCTCTCTCTCTCTCTCTCTCTCTCTCTCTCTCTCTCTCTCTCTCTCTCTCTCTCTCTCTCTCTCTCTCTCTCTCTCTCTACGTCAATGGTGAAACAGTGAACAGTGAAAAATTGTAATATTCCTCTGACCTTCACTCACCGCCTGCGCTCATCCGGGCAGGTACACACACACACACACACACACACACACACCTGGCATCCATCCAAGTGTCTTTCTTTTCCCAGTCCTCACGAAATATTGTGTTCGAAGCTTATGGAAAGATGGTGGTGGTAATAGTAGTAGTAGTGGTGGTAGTAGTAGTAGTAGTAGTAGTAGTAGTAGTAGTAGTAGTAGTAAAAGTAGTAGTTATTGTTATTGTTGTTGTTGTTGTTGTTATGGTTGTAGTTCTAATAGGCACAGAAATTTACAAACAAACGGACAGACATAAAAACATAGACACGTACCCACAGAGGTCATACCTATACATCGACTTCATTTTGACCTGCAAGGTGTTGCTGTGTAAACAAGGGCGGCGTTGCCACATTCCTTTCTTGCATGTAAATAAACACACTGTTGCCAAATCTGTCGCACCCCCGCCACTATATAGGTAAGGACGAGAGAGAGAGAGAGAGAGAGAGAGAGAGAGAGCCGAGTGCATGTGCACTTGTCGTCCCTGTGTTTGCCCGTGGCCTTTACAGTGCGTACACACACACACACACACACACCCGATTCCGTAGCCTACACACAGCATCCTTTCCTGGAAATGAGCAATGATTCACACACACACACACACACACACACACACACACACACACACACACACACACACACACACACACACACACACACAGCAAACAAACGAACAAACACGTTCATGAAGCTCTGAGTTGTAGACACACAATAGCTTGCAAACACAATGGCTTGCAAAATGAAGGGCCGAGACGAACGTTTTACCTGCCTCTCTCGTCGCCTCTACATCAATATTTAGTCAAACCTTCGTGTGTTTCCAGACTCAGACGTGAAGGAAAACCACAATTAACCACAAAAATAGACGCGTAACCCCAAAAAATGTGAATGATGACTCCTTTGTGTACTGGGAATTGTTTCCATGATAACACCGCCTGCCTCTGACGCCACCAGGCTCTGGAGCAGGAGGGAAATTAAACGTACTTCTGTGTGTGTGTCGTCTATCAAAGATGACTCCCAGAGCTGTGTGTGTGTGTGTGTGTGTGTGTGTGTGTGTGTGTGTGTGTGTGTGTTACATTATATATACTGTCTTTAGTAAGAGAGAGAGAGAGAGAGAGAGAGAGAGAGAGAGAGAGAGAGAGAGAGAGAGAGAGAGAGAGAGAGAGAGAGAGGCGGACATTGAGTAGGGTTGACAAAGGATGTGTGGCTTAATTGACACCTGACGACTTCTGGCCAATGATATTTATCTATTAAAAACTCTGGAGTTGACAAGTCGTCCTAGCTAAAGTAATAAGGGCAGGAAAGCTGCTTCATCAAGTACGGAGCCGGAGGAGTACATACTTTAAATACTTTAGAGACATACAGACAGATAGATGCATAGAAAGATGGATATATAGATTGATAAGGTATATAATAAGTAGATAACATATGTAGCATATTAATTGTATAATGGTGTATGGTAGATAGTAACAATACCTTTTTTTTATGAGTTTAAAACCTGTTGTAAATTGGGAGTGACTAAAGAAATCCAGTACATATTTCGTAATCAACCGGTTCGGGTTCGTTGCGAGTAACCGAGACCTTGATCCTGTGTGTGTGTGTGTGTGTGTGTGTGTGTGTGTGTGTGTGTGTGTGTGTGTATGACGTAACACTTGACAAGAGACAACAGAATAACATCAAGAATACATAATGTAATGAGAATCTTTATCTACTGTCTATCTATCATGCTAATATATCTATCTTTATGTTTGCCTGTCTATCGATTTATCTGTCAGTCAGTCTATTTAGCTATCCATCTATCTATTTACCTGCTACTCTTCATCGATTTATCTATCTACCTATTGATCTATGTTTATCTTTGTCTATCTATGTATCTAACCATATATTATCTGTATTTATCTACTTATTTATTCATCTGTTAGTTGTCTTTATGTCTATATGTCTATCTATCTATCTATCTATCAATCTATCAATCTATCTTTTTATCTGTCTATCTATCTGTGGCAAAACATTCCCTTCTTTCAAAGTACATATTACAACATAACTGCTACACTCGTTTACCAACAAAATTAAAAGGGTTTTCAGAGTCCAAATACCCTGTCATTATTTCAGCACACTCGTTACCTGTGATTTTAACAGTGGTATTTTGTCATTATTTTCATTATTCACTTACATCATTTACTAACCTTAACGAGCAAGGCAAGTGTTCTATGATTAACAAGTTGGCTGTTCAACGTGTGTGTGTTAGTGTGTGTGTGTGTGTGTGTGTACGCTTTAATCACTATCTACTATGTGTGAAATATGACTAAAATCTGAACAATAGAAAGAAAAGAAAAGAAGAAAACGTACCTGTGAAGAATTGTCATCGTTTATTTTTGCTTCACAGGAGGAAAAAATATGCAAATAAGTTCATTTTCTGCAAGTTTAACGTATTGCTTGTTATTTTAATACTACGTGTGAAATTTGATCAAACCAGGAAAAAGGAAGGAAAGAAAGAAATATATATATAGAAAGAGTGATCATACGCTATTGTTGTTATTTTATTGATTTACTTAGTTACTTACTGTGTAGTTAATTCAGTTTCACGTATTACAAAAAAAAAAAGAAAAAAAAAAGAAAGGAAAGGAAAGGGAAGGGATCATATGCTATTGTTGATTCATGGGGAAAAAAAATAAATAAATAAATGATGCAATAAGAAATTATTATTATTTTCAGCATTGCCTTTCACTCACCCACGCGGAGAGAGTCACACGAGAGAGACAGTGTGGGGAGAAACAATACATCAACACACCTTTTCACTTTCCAGCGATCATGTGCTAGATGAGTCTCTCTCTTTCTCGCCGCGCCTCGCTGCAACCCTGTCCACTTTCCTGCTTCTTTATTTATTTTCGTCATTCCTTCCTTCCTTCCTCCATTACTTCCTTACTGCTTATTTATTTGTTTACTTATTTATATATTTACGTATTTATTTACCTATTTCTTTATTTACTACTATATTTATTTACATACATACATACTTGCCTCCCTACTTATTAATTAATTAATTTATTTATTTATTTATCTGTCCAGTAGCAAGGGACAAAAGAGAGAAGAGGAAAATACGTAGTCGTCTTTGCTACGCTCTCCTCTACTCCCAGGTGACCATAAACTGGGGTCTTTCCCTTTCCCCGCCCGCCCATTGCAAGGTTGTCACTGATACCTTGCTTTACTTGCTTGTATGTATAGCACGGTTTTTTTCTTTCTTTTCTTTATATGAGAGGATCACTGACGAAGAGAAACAAAACCGGTGAAAAAAATCCCACTTAGACGTCTCCTTCAGTGCTGTGAGCTAAACCTTGTAGGATAGAAAATACCTATATATAATCAGCAAATGAAGAAAAGTACATACCTTGTTTCTTAAATAGATGTTTTACCACATGGCTGAGGGAAGAAATATAAATGTTTGTAATGAAATGATGATGAAATGGAAGTTGAATGGAAACAAATGAAGTTTAAGTACAATGCATTTAATTGAAAGTAAAACGGAAAATTAATAACATATCTACGACAAAATACTGACAAAAAAAATAACTAAAAATTTACGCAACTTCAAAAAAGAATAGAAATTTATACAGAAAAAATTATGGGGATGATGACAGAAAGACAAAGGTAACGAGGAAAACAATAATTATATAAAGAAAAGATAAAAAAAGAGACATTATATCTCTAACATGTACTAAATATAAAAAGCAAATTAGGATAAGAATGAAAAAAAAAATTATAACGACAATAAAACAACGATGACAAAATATGAACAAAGATGAAATAAAAAAAATAAAAAAAATAGGTGGGATATGACACTTCCAACACACAGTAGACACACTTTGGCTTCTAAATGGCAGCAGGTGATACGCAGGTAAACACCAAAGTGAGCGACAGGTGAAGACTAGCTGTTGCGTCATCACCCAACCTGCTGACGAGGGGAGGACCAGAGAGTGTGTAGAATGGTTACCTGGCGGTGGTTCATGTAATTGTAATGACCTTGTTCGGCAATTTGTGCGTGAGAGAGAGAGAGAGAGAGAGAGAGAGAGAGAGAGAGAGAGGTGTTTTACTACTACTGCTACTGCTACTACTGTTACTACTACTACTACTACTACTACTACTACTACTACTACTACTACTACTACTACTACTACTACCACAACTACATTACTATTACAAAATACAACACAACAAGAAAAGAAAAACAGCAACAGTTACTACTACTACTACTACTACTACTACTACTACTACTATATACTACAAACATTTAACTCTTATATTTAACCAGAGTAACAAATAGCATTAATTTTCTACCTAACGTTCCTTGAGCTACAGTGCATTCTCTCTCTCTCTCTCTCTCTCTCTCTCTCTCTCTCTCTCTCTCTCTCTCTCTCTCTCTCTCTCTCTCTCTCTCTCTCTCTCTCTCTCTCTCTCTCTCTCTCTCTCTCGTCACCCAACACCGCACGCATGACGGAGGAGGAGACCTGAGACCCATTTGGCATGATTGCTTTCTGGATTGCGAGTTAGGGGGGAAATGATGGCAGTAGTAGTAGTAGTAGTAGTAGTAGTAGTAGTAGTAGTAGTAGTAGTAGTAGTAGTAGTAGAAGTAGTAGTAGTAATAGATGTAGTAGCAGATGTAGTAGTGGCGATTCATGTAGTAGTAGTAGTAGTAGTAGTAGTAGAAGTAGTAGTAGTAGTAGTAGTAGTAGTAGTAGTAGTAGTAGTAGTAGTAGTAGTAGAAATAATGAAAGTGGTGTTGAACAAGAAAAAAAAGACAATTGCAATGCAGCTGATGATATTGATAACGATGAACGATGATGACAATAATGATAATGATGGTGACGATAATGATAATGGATGATGATGATGATGATGATGATGACGATGGTGGTGAGAGTGACAGTGAAGGTGATGAGTGTGATGGTGATGATGGTGGTGGTGAGACTGACAGTGGTGGTGGTGGTGGTGGTGGTGAGGGTTGCCCTTGCTCAAAATGGACCGAAGGGAAAGAATGTATAAATTGCTGTCTTTACCAGGGAAGGTCACTCTCTCTCTCTCTCTCTCTCTCTCTCTCTCTCTCTCTCTCTCTCTCTCTCTCTCTCTCTCTAAAGTGAAATCTCTTTATGTTATTTACTCTATTGTAGTAATTTTGCATATATTTTCACTTAGAGATTATTATATTTTTTTTTCATGTTTCTTCGAGGTCAATACTGTTAATTTTATTTGCATTTTTTTTATTTTCCATTTTGCAGTCCGTAGCTTTAAATGACAGATGTATCGTTGTTTTTCTATCTTTTTTTTTCATTCTTGTTATGCTTCCTTGTGGATTTTCTTTTCTTTTTTGCTTTTTCTTTCTTTTATCCTAGATGTTCTCGCTATCTGCATTATTATTGCATATAATTTCATTTTTATATTTTTTTTTGTTTCACTACTTTTGAAAGTTTTTTATTTTATTTTTATTCAATATTTTTTAAGTTTTTCATCTTTTCACAGTAGTTATTCTTGTCATTTGTTACTGTGTTATCTTTCATATTTTCACTTTTTCAGTTTTTTTTTTTTTAAGTTTCTCGTTGTTGGTGTTATTCTATTATTTTGAATATTGAGCCTTCATACCTTACTAATTACTTATATATATACAAATATTAATAATCTTCCACCAATACTTATCATCATATTGTTTTCTTTTCACTTTCACTACCATTTCTTGTTATTTTGTGACTTACGTATAATTCACATTTCGTTTCATCAGTCCTTATCATCCATTCCTCTATTTCACATTGTTTATTTGTTAATGTGTTTCTTTATTTCACTTTCACCCTCATGGATGTGCAAAGTTCTGAGTACGCGTGCAAAAATTGGGGTCACGGAAGAAACTGCACCCAGAACCCGTTTCTTTGTGTGTGCGT
>NC_087181.1:18941499-18943999 GCF_035594125.1 Scylla paramamosain
TTTTTGACCAATTTAGCAAGACTTTCAGCAAATTGGAGACAAGAGTGCGGGAAAAACTTGAGGCGTGGCGGAGGTGAATGTCGCCTGTCTTGTGGCCGCCACTCTACTGACTTCTGACAATGGCAACAGTAGTATGCCATGAGTATTTTGAAGTCCTTTGTTCTCTCGTAAGAACAGGAACTATTTTCAAAGGCCACATGGATGACTGGTCACATAAAATGGCTAAGACAACTACGTGAATTAAAGAAAATATATATATAGATAAACAAGGCGAATATATTTTTTTTTTCATTAGCTTTATATATCAAGAATCTAAAAAAAGAAAGACCTAGATACAATTTTACCTACGTAACTACAATTACCAGTCTTTCACCCTACCCAAAGCTAACCCAACCTGACTGAACTTGAAAGGTATAAAGATGTGCCAAGTTTCTAATAAACACTATGAATTCCATATGAACTGAATCATTAAGAGAAAAGTTAAGGTTGCAGTTTTTTTTATATACACGTTGCACAAAAAAAAAAGAAAAAAAGAAAAAGAAAGGAAAATACAAGTTAAAAGATTGAAAGTACACTAAGCTGTCTTGTACTTGGCATTTTTTCTCAGGCTTCAACTCTCTCTCTCTCTCTCTCTCTCTCTCTCTCTCTCTCTCTGCATGAAGGCCTTGTATAACTTGTAAGGTTGGTTAAGCTTTTCTTTCATCGTCTGTTGGTTTCTTTCCTTCCCTTTCTATTGATTTTGTTGTGTAATGCTGTGTGTGTGTGTGTGTGTGTGTGTGTTGTGTGTGTGTGTGTGTGTGTGTGTGTGTGTGTGTGTGTGTGTGTGTGTGTGTGTGTGTGTGTGCGCGCGTGTGTGTGTGTGTGTGTGTGTGTGTGTGTGTGTGTGTGTGTGTGTTTGTTTGTAGAACGTGGTTATGTAGCATTTCCCATGATTTTCTCTTTGCATAGATGTCAGAGAGAGAGAGAGAGAGAGAGAGAGAGAGTTAAAATGAAAGGGTAGAGCGTAGGACGAACAATGGAGTAAACAGATGGAGAGAAGACTGGAAAGCTGGAGAAAAGAGGCGGAAGGAACAACGAAAATTTGGAAGAAAAAGATGAAGGGAAGAATGAGAACTGGAGACGAAAAATTAAAGAAAAACGAAAAGATGTAGAGAATAACGAAAGAGGATTGAAAAGTAAAGGAAGGGAAGGAATGAAAAGGAAAGTTGGACACACACACAAACACACACACACACACACACACACAGAGAGAGAGAGAGGAGAAGAGAGAGAGAGAGAGAGAGAGAGAGAGAGAGAGAGAGAGAGAGAGAGACCAAAAAAAAAAACACGAACGAGAAACGGAAAAAAGTAACATAAAAAAAAAATGTACAGAATAAAAAGAACAAACAAACAAAAATGGAACGAGGGAAAGGAAGAAATAAGTAATAGAAAAAGGAGAAAGGTTAACATGAACAGGTGGAACAGGAGAGAAGAACGCTTGACATTTACACATTTCATCTACGTCATGTTCCTTACATCACCATGACACAGTAAATTCATGACCAACCAATGCCTTCCCTCATCCATATACAACTGAATGTACATATCATCTGTGTACGTGTTACCTCAACCTTCTCTCCATGTCCTCTGTGCCAGGGTCCCATAGAGCTCACTGTGTCCGTGTCAAGGATGGCACGCGATCAGAAAGGCTTCGTTCTCTCATCACGACTATTTTCCAAGGCCACAGAGATGATTAACCGGATTTTCAAGGTGTTTTTCCCTGCTCATAATGTGGAAATATTGTTAATCTGCCTCAAGAACCATAAAAACACCCTTAAAAACCTGTGTCACTTCAACTAGAGCCTTTTGAATGTAGTGGAGATGTGGTATAGAAGTGTTTCAGAATATGGGTCTCCACTACCGCGTCATTTATCCCTGCTGTGCGTCACTTACCCAACATTGCCATTAATATTAAAGACAGGGGAAGGATCGAATGCTGAAAGGTTACGGAGGAGGAATAGGAAAAGGACGACGATATGAAGGAATAGGAGGAAGAAGAAGAAGAAAAAGAAGAGGAAGAAGATTAACACAGTAGTTACGTATGAGGAAGGAGACAAGATACATTTTAGTAGAATTATGTACAGATAGACAGGATGTAAAGAGTGGAAGGAAATAAATAGGTAAATAATAAGATAAATAAATTAGTAAACAGGCGGAGATCTTACTTTTTTCTTTAAATTTCTAATGCATAACTTTCAAAATATCTTACAAATTTTCATAAATTATATTTAAGCTCTTGTGAATAGGGAGCTTTAAAAACAAGATGAGATAAATTTATGGATAGAGATGACAGGTGAATATACGTAGTTGTGTGTTGTACAGAGATTCCCACATGTACGCCTCCTGAATTTTTCCTCCTTCCCTTATTTTTTTTCTTTTTATATTATGTTCTTATGTAATGTGGGCGTACAACAATAGAAAACTCATGTGTACGAATTTTAAGATCTCTGCCATCTTCAAA
>NC_087181.1:18948999-19001499 GCF_035594125.1 Scylla paramamosain
TATGCAGTTACGTGGAAGTATTTAGAGCAATCAAAAGTTATAACACTGAATAGGCAAGGAATGTTCATTGATTTTCTTGATTAGGTGGGGTTGATATGTCAGATGAGAGTTTGAAATGAGAGGATCAGCTGATTGACCAGGGTTTCAAATAGTAGGCGAGGCGGCGTGAATCACTCACAGGCTAAGGAATATTGCTGTGAGGGCAGGGGGCGTTAGTGGTGGTGGTGGTGGTGACGCTGGGGAGGCAGGGATTGGTGTTACATTGCTTTGGTCGGCACTGGTCAGTCTTGCCACACACTCTCCTAATAGCGATCAGTGCATATTCGTGGTGGTGGTGGTGGTGGTGTGATTACATTGTTTTGGCAGGGGCGCTGGGGAAGGAGGGATTGGTGTTACATTGTTTTAGTCAGCACTGGCCAGTCTTGCCACACACTCTCCTAATAGCGATCAGTGTTTGCATATTCCCGGCAGCTTCTTCCTCCATCAAGCATCACCAGAGAGACACAGCTACTTAGGTGAGTACAGTGTTGGCAGCCTCCTCCTGTCAGCCTTACTGCCCTCACCGTAACACACTCCTCCCGCGGGCTTCCTGTCAGTTTATTCGTTATTTGGGTGTTTTTGAGGTTATTTATTATTTATTTAGGGTTTCCTCGCATCTGAGTCTGAAAATTTAGCTAAATATTGAAGGGAGATCTATGTAAACAAACAGATAGAGGTAGGGCGTCCTTATTATGAGCTTTTATCTGCTTTATCTCTTATTTATTGTAAGCCTAACACATCACAAAGTGGAGCCACATGACTAGGCTTTCATATCCGCTAGCTAGATATATCCGCCATTGCCTGATTTAGTTACGATGGAAGAATAACAGGCAAAATAGCGGCCGTTCTCTCCGCTGTCAAGGGCCGCCATGATGCCTGGCTACCTCTGCCAACCTGCTTCAACCTGTGGGTTCCAATATTTTTTGGTATTTTTCTTAACTTCTTTATTCTGCTCGTATAGCATGTTTTTATGGTTTATAAAAATAATTATTTGCTTTAGAAGTGTTTTCCTTGCTTGTGTTGAGTTGTGTTCAGTTTTGTGTTGCTTTACGAAAATGTGGGGTGTTTTTTTGGCAGTATTTTGACAAACTTGTTTTTTTATTTCACGCTCTAATTACGTCTTTTGTGTTTCTAAAAATTGCTTATGATTTTTAAAGTGTTTTTTCGTTCCTGTTGAGAGAAATAAGTGGACTTTAAAAATGATTTATGGTCCTGTTAAAAGATGTGATTAGAACACTTTTTGTGTTATTGTCTCTCTATTTCAGCTTGTAACTAACTTTTCATTGCTTGAAAAAATAGTTCGTATGTTTTAAAGTGTTTTATCTTGTTGTTGAGTCAAAATGAGTGGACTTTTCAGTGGTTTTTAATCGTGTTTAGGTTCCAACACTTGTTTTTTACACAATTTCGGTTTTACTTGTTTACTTCTTGTTCCAGGTAACTTTTGATGGTGTAAAATGATAGTTCAGATTTTTTAAAATTTTTTACGTTCCTGAAAATTCAAATGTTGTGGACTTTTCAATGATTTAAATGGTGCCGAATATTTCAACACTTTTTCCATAATTCATTTGGATATTTTTTAAATACTACTCAGGCTGGAACTGTTATAATATTATGAATATTAGTTTAAGTATTTGTCAAGTCAAAATATATAAGGCATTCGAGCCTAGCTCCATTTTTTCGAGGGGTCAATTTCAAAATGAAATCCGTTGCGGTACGTAAAATAGCCGTGACGTCACGGCCGCCATCATGGACCCGGGACCTTGATCGGCTCCACTGCCTCCTCGGTAATATTTATCGTACTTTGCAGTGTTTTCCTGGTGTTTCCACGTGTTTCTAAACTCAGACGTGTAGGTAAGAGTAGAATGAGTAAGAAAATAAGAGAAATAGAGGAGGAAGAGAAAAGGAGAAGGAATGGAGGAGGTGATAAAACTGGAAAATGCTAAGAAAACAATATTTAGGTTAATATTTCCTGCTGTCCTGTCTATCTTTGTAGTATTTATCTTCCGTGACAGTGCTTTCAGTGTATTTGGTGTGTTTAGGGGTTATTGGAGTGTGTGGAGGTGTTTAGGGGGTGTGCGCACACACACACTCTCTCTCTCTCTCTCTCTCTCTCTCTCTCTCTCTCTCTCTCTTTGCAGTGTTTTTCCTGGTGTTTCCACGTGTTTCTAAACTCAGGCGTGTAGGTAAGAGTAGAATGAGTAAGAAAATAAGAGAAATAGAGGAGGAAGAGAAAAGGAGAAGGAATGGAGGGGGTGATAAAACTGGAAAATGCTAAGAAAACAATATTTAGGTTAATATTTCCTGCTGCCCTGTCTATCTTTGTAGTATTTGTCTTCCGTGACAGTGCTTTCAGTGTATTTGGTGTGTTTAGGGGGTATTGGAGTGTGTGGAGGTGTTTAGGGGGTGTGCGCACACACACTCTCTCTCTCTCTCTCTCTCTCTCTCTTTGCAGTGTTTTCCTGGTGTTTCCACGTGTTTCTAAACTCAGACGTGTAGGTAAGAGTAGAATGAGTAAGAAAATAAGAGAAATAGAGGAGGAAGAGAAAAGGAGAAGGAATGGAGGGGGTGATAAAACTGGAAAATGCTAAAAAAACAATATTTAGGTTAATATTTCCTGCTGCCCTGTCTATCTTTGTAGTATTTGTCTTCCGTGACAGTGCTTTCAGTGTATTTGGTGTGTTTAGGGGGTATTGGAGTGTGTGGAGGTGTTTAGGGGGTGTGCGCGCACACTCTCTCTCTCTCTCTCTCTCTCTCTCTCTCTCTCTCTCTCTCTCTCTCTCTCTCTCTCTCTCTCTCTCTCTATATATATATATATATATATATATATATATATATATATATATATATATATATATATATAACCTAAATTCTGTATTTGGAAAGTGGCAGTTTTGCATAATATTTGGAATAATTACATATGTACGATAATTTTACCAGAAGTACAATAATTTCAACCTGTGTAGTACGATAATATGGCCAAAACAATCTGTCAACGCTGGGCCGCGTGACTTAGATAGGTTACTGTAGAGAGAGAGAGAGAGACGGGGGTGTATTACAGTCACTCATTCTCACTAACCCTGTTGTTCTTATTCATTTTGTCATAACGTAATCTATCAAAGCTCTGAATATTAAGTAGATCATTATCATCTCAACCTAACACGGAAACCATAGCTACTTGTGAAGTTCATAGCAAGGTCGTTGTCTTGTTACGATACATTCATTTGATCCCTTCTCTAATATTCGACCTGACCTTCACTCACTTGATGTATATTATTTACTTATATCACCTCTTTATCCATTCTATCCCAGATACCTTCACATTCATTTATCCCTGTGTCTCAATATTCGTCCAGTCTCTCATTGCCTTGATTTCCAGTTTCTATCACCTCTTTATCTTTCAGTTGGCCCTGTATTTATCAGTATTCGTTTATTTTATTTATTTATTTTATTGTCTTTGTATTTATGTCTTATCACCTCTATCTTTCTAGTTAATTCGAGGTGTGTGTGTGTGTGTGTGTGTCAGAGAAGTCTCGTTTGCCTTATATATATAAACAAGCATTTCTCTCATCGCCTCAGATCCAGACAGTGCTGGAGGTGGTGGTGCCCTTGGTGTTCTGCGTGCTGCTGGTGGTGATCAGAGACCTGGCCCCCTATGGAGTGTTCCCCAACGCCACGCACTACAATGCCTTCCCCATCACCAGCCTGCCGGACACACTCAAGTAAGGCAGTGTGAGAGGGACTGTTATTGGCAGGATTGCAGGCATACTGTGAAACGCTTTGCTCCCACAATTGTTTTCAAGGGTCACATATATGATTAGCCGGGTTCTCAAGAGTATTTTTTCCGTTAATAATGTAGAAATCCTGTCAGTCTGTCAATATAACTGTAACAACACTCAATATTATTTCCAGACCACAAAGATGATTAGCCTGGGTTTTTCTCCTGTTAATGTAGAAACCCTGTCAGTCTGTCACTAGAACCATAACAACACCCTTTAAATCCATGTCACCTCCACGGTTATTTTCGGAGGCCACAAAGATGATTAGCCAGATTCTCTAGAGTATTTCTGCTGTTAATTATGTAGAAATCTATCCCTAGAACCGGAACAACAAGCTTAAAAACCTGTATAGCTTGAACTGAAGTCTTTTGAAAGTAGTGGAGGTTTGGTCAGAAGGGTTTCAGAATATGGTATTTTCTAAGAATCCTTGGACAGGAAATTCAAGGTAGGTGGACCACAGGCCAACTCTCTCAGGCCTTGGTTATATCCTGCTGATCATTACCAGGCAGTCAGTGTTATGGCTTTGTATGAGGAGCTGACAAGGAAGTGACTGAGGTGTCATTATTGGTCTGGCGACCTTGTAATACTTCGTTGTTTTTTGTCTAAGATCATTTTGTGGTTAGGTGACTTTCCCAGCTGTGTATGTGTTTTCTTTTTCTTATGTTTTATATTATTTATTTATTATTATTATTTTTTTCAAGGTTGTTTGGTTCAGCCTAGATAAGATTTTTTTTTTCTATTTTCTTGTTTTATTTATTTATTCATCTTATTCACCTTATCTAACCTAATCAACTAAAGACTTGAAAAAAGTGCATCTGTGTTTAATGTCAGTTCCTAAGAGGATGGCCGTGATAAAAAGCCTAAATTTATACTTGTCCTTGCATTCCCTCCTTGCTTGCTGTAATTCTCTTATTCTCCTCATATCCCTTCCTCTCTCCTACTTAAACCCTCTGGCAGACAATTTCACAGTTTCACTGGAGGCCATTCTTTTGCATCTGCTGCATCTATCATTCTCATATACATGCTTCATCATCTTTCTTTTGTACGCATTGTATTTTGTATCATGTTTAGAAAATAATGTGCTAACAGGTATTGATGAGGTGGCCCGACATGAACATGATGTGTGTGTGTTTTGGCAGACCTGGTCAGGGTGAGGGAATGTGGGACACCATCACCGACAGCATTATTGGGGATGGAATCAGCAGGCGGCGGCGCTCCCTGCCACTCCCAGAACGCTCACACCCACACCTCAGGAGGAAGAGACAAAACTTCATTGAGTCATTCTTTGGTGAGACTTTTTTATTCTGTATCCATTATTATAACACCTTCAACTTGCACTTTGAAATCCTGTGAAATCCTGAGAAATTGACCTTTATGTTATGTTTTAGATGGAGCGGTCTTGTTTAGGTGGTCTGAAATAGATAGACTGAGGAATCCTGGAAATGGATAGACTGAAATAGGCTGAGGAATCCTAGAAATTATCATCAGTTTTAATAATAGACTAGATAGAAGAATAAAAAGTAGACAGGAATAGACAAACATCTAGCACAGTAATGGAAAAGATTTAAATTTGTTAGTTAACCAGCAGATCAGAGGACTTATAGTTGCTGGGAAAAAAACACTACACAGTCAGGTAATTCCCATTTGTTTCCCTACTTATTTCCACTGTTTTGTATTGGCCCACATTTCTAACCACTGATCTACTTGCATTCTTCTTCATTATTATCACACCACCATTCAACAATATTCCTTCTACAGGCTTCAGCTTGGAACCCAAATGGCCCATTGCGTACTCCCCAAACACAACTGCCGTCACCAAGCTGATGAACCTGGTGGCAGAGAGACTGGTGCTGGCTGAGAAGAGTGAGTCTCAAGTCCTTTGTAAATCTCCAGACCAGTGTAAAAATTGTTTGTTTAGACAGAAAAAGGAACTACAGGTGGTTAATTCAGTCTTTTTGAGGTTACAGAACTAACATACTATTGGAAAAATGTACCTAAAAGTAGTTTCTTCCCATTAGTTTCCTTTATTAGTGTTAATTATTTTCCTGTCACTTTGTTTTATTGTTCTCCTCACAGTCTTCTCTCTCTACAGTGTATGGGTTTGCTACAGAGGAGGATCTTGTGAACTACCTCAGCTCTCTCGCCAAGGAGCAGGACAAGGATGCTGTGGTGGACATCCTCGGTGGCATTGTGTTCACTAATCCCTTCCCTGAGGATGACATACTCCCTCACCAGCTGTCAGTGAGTGTTAGAATGCTTGTTTCATTGGGATAAATTCATGGAATGTTGCAGCAGGTCTAGTTAGGTTAGCTAGATATATTTTATGCATGTGAAATTACTTATGACATTCACCTTAGTTGGTCTATTACGCAGCCTGTTAATTTTCTTACATCTTGTTAGATTTACAAGTATTTTATGTTTACTGTATGCCACTATAGTATCTTGTGGTGTTATGTGTTTATGCCATTTATTTATAAGGATGATAGGTGGAAGTCTTTTCACTAGTCTCCCTTCAGACTTTAAGACATCTACCATATAAGAGTGTTCTAGTGTATAAACACACACACACACACACACACACACACACACACACACACACACACACACACACACACACACACACACACACACACACACACACACACACACACATATACTCATGCACCTGTCTTACCCCAGTACAAGATCCGACTCAAGGGATCCCAGCGAGCAGGCCAGAAGAGGAACCCCTTTTTACCGCCACCACAGTGGTACACAGAGTTGTCCTACCCACTGTTCCAGGTGCCCGGCCCTCGCTCCCGCACCAAGAATAATGGTGGCAGGCCAGGTAAGGAGGCTGCATGGTTAGTAGTTGAGTAACCTAATGCACTCACTTCCAGTGCATCTTTTATCTTCCAGCAAAACATAATTCCTCTGATCATGTAAAAATCTGGCAATTATCAGTACGGTTATTAACAAAAGTATTCCTTTCCACCCAGGGTCAACAGGGCTACGAGTGTGAATGATTTGGGTATGAGTGTGTGGTGCTTTGTTCGGGCCATCCTGTGTGGATTGCCAGCCACACAGCATATTGATAGAAAGACCAGGTCTTATAGGAAGACTACAAGTAGGTCTGTGAGGCTAAAATTGAGGACTAATACAAAGCAGTGGAAGTTAATGAGGATTATGTGCTGTGTGTACCATTTTTTACAGCAGTCATAAATCTGCTAGTAACCTATCAGTCATCAGATATTACAAGGAGATTGCTTGCACATCAGTGGACTTGAGATTTAGGGATAATACAACACACAAACAAGAGGAGGTTGCCTGATTTTTTTTAATGTGTCTATACACTACTATCATATCAAGTCTTATTGTTCTCTACCAGTCTGTTGAGAATCCCTTATCCAAAATTCCTGGGACTAAAAGTGTTGCGGATTTTGGATTTTTCCGGTTATTGGGTTTAGCTATGTCTCTCCTGTGCTCCCCTGCCCATTTCATTGTTGTGACACCCTCATTTCATCACTCATGTTTATATCTGCTTACATTATAATTTTACATTTAATTACATTTATCTGTCTATCTATTCAGTAGTTTTACAAAGCCGTAGCCTTTCACAAACATAGGTGGTAATCTTCTCAGTAAGATAACCGAATGATGTGCCATTTCTCTCCAGGTTACTTTGATGAAGGTTTCCTGGCAATTCAGCATGCTGTGGATATGTCCATTGCAGAGTTCATCACTGGCAAAGACCCAGGCAGTAAGTATTACTGCTTTTGTTGGTTTCAAGTGTTGTTACTTTGTTTCATTAATTCATTCAATACTACATGGTCTTCAAACTTCATAAAAATCACCATTTGTAGCCAGAACAAGGTAACTAAGAATATAATGGTGTTAGTTAGACAAATAACTCAAGATAATTTTCTATTCCTTGGTTGTAAAAGATATCTTTAACCTGATAAAATCAGATAATAGTATCCAGAACAAAATTAAACTGATGCCTCAGTACTGAGGGGGTCAGTATTGATGGAGTTGCCTCTATTAGTTATATTTGTCTCCTTCTTGATACCAGTTTTTCACTGAACTCTGACCTCTTTCTCTTAACTCAGATCTGTTTCCACTAAACTCCAATATTCTTTTGTAAACTTCAGTTTCTTTCCTTGTAACTCCAATTTTCTTTTTGTAAACTTCATCTTTCTCTTTAAACTCTTTTTCTCTTTTCTTTTAAATTGAAGTTCCTCATAAATTCTAACTCGTAACCATTTATCATGTCATCCTTTGAGATCTTAATACATTCCACTTAAAAGCATAGCTGAAACTATGAAATCCCAGACTAAAGAAATGCTTAAATACTAAAAAGATGGAGGCAGTTTAGTTAATAAATTATCAGACTTAAGGAGTAAACTCAAACAGTAAGCAATAGTGACTGTCATTCTCCACAGCTTCATTTCCCTTCGCCCCACACAGTGACCTACACTGTCGAGATGCAGCGAATGCCCTATCCACCCTTTATAGACGACACATACCTGGTGGCCCTTCAAGCCTGGCTACCCTTCGTCCTCCTCGTGTCATACATCTATCCTGCCATCAACATTGTCAAGAGTGTTGTGTATGAGAAGGAGAAGAAACTGAAGGTATGGAGTGAAATTAAGTTTTAAACTGCAAGTGCAATCTGGTTCTATCTTCATACGTTGTCAAGTAGTTTAAACCTTTTGTTCCTGTAGTTTTACTTTTGATTAATAATATTGACTAGGGTTACTGTGATGGATTAATGTTTTACCGTCATTATCAAGCATTAAAAATCCATAAAATATGCTTCATCCATGCTCACCATTACCTTACTCACAGGAGTCAATGAAGATCATGGGTCTGAAGAACTACTTACACTGGTCTGCTTGGTTCATCAAATCCTTCATGTTCCTCGCCAGCTCCACTTCACTCATCACTGTCCTCCTTTGCGTACACTGGTAAGTTCTCAGGGTTACTGCTGAACTTTCACACTGTGTTTCCACCTACATTACACTTGCAGTACATTACCATACTAATAACCATTTGTATTATCCCTACAAACAGTAGTGACCTTGGATTAAATTACAGTGTGCATGCTGTGGAAACGAGTTATTTTAGAGGAACATATAGAGTCACAATGAGAGAATGAAACCAATTAAAGTGTAAATAAAATATGTAGTATAAGCATCTCTGCAAACAGACTGAAGTGTTAAGTGGTAAAATAGGTGAGAAGGAGACACTTCAATGGCATGGCTACATTGAAAGGATAAAGACTGAAGAATTTGTAACAAAAGCATATGTAAGTGAAATTGAAGTTCCTCACAGGAACAGAAGGCTTTATGGAAGGTGGAAAGATGGGGTAAAGGAGTAGATGTGTGAAGAGGTGCTAATAGAGGAAGTCTTCAAACAAACAGGGAGGGAGTGTTTGGATAGTAAGATATAGAGGCTCTTCTGCCAAGACCACCCACTTTGAGACATTGCTGGAGGAAATGAGACATTAAACAGATTGATAATCTTTACACCATATTTTATTATGTAGTTAGCTTTTCTTTATTATCACACCAAGAAACATTTATACACTCTTTCACAAACAGTAGTAGATGCACATTATGCCTTTTTTTTTTTTTTTTTTTTTTTTTTTTTTTTTTTTTTTTTTTTGCTTATGTATTGTAGTTAGTGAAAAGTAGTGTAGTAAAATTGAAATGCCTAGTATTGTTTTACCATCATGCACTGATACAACCACAAACACAAACATTAGTGGCCATGAATTACACCTTTCCTTTCTTTTGTACTGTAGGTCTTGAATACTGTACTGAAATGCAAGAAACTAAAGTCTGCCTGTTTGAATTCCTTATAATCTTAAGAGGTAATCTTGATTTTTGAACATTCAGTTTGTAAAGTTTAAAATTTTCAGATATATATATATATTTTTTTTTTTTTAATGATTTATGAATGTGTAATTCATATAAATTTTTCAAAATCTTTAGGTCTGCAGAAAAAATTGCAAATGGGTCAAATTGAAGAAAATAAATTTGTTTTTAATCTTTTTTTACATCTTTTTATCTATGAATGTTTTCAGTTAGTCTGACATATCAAGGATTTACTGTATATGGACATTACTGTCAGTATTTGGGGTAATAATGATGATTATAGTAATAATAATGATGATTGTAATAATTTTCATCTGGAACCATAGGCAGTTTAGCAGAACAAAGAAAACATTAGTAATAAATGAAGATGTGTTAAAGAAATAAGAAATGAAAAATGCACGACAATGGTGAGGATGATTACGATGATGATGACTTGAATAACCTGCATGCCTTGGTGGTGTTGGCAGGCACGGCCCAGGGAGCTTGGCAGTGTTGAGCCAAAGTGACCCATCTCTGGTGCTGGTGTTCCTGCTTCTCTACACCGTCACTGCCATCTGCTTCTGCTTCTTCCTCTCCACACTCTTCTCCAAAGGTAATGCAGTGGGACTGGAGTAAAATTATTAGAGAATCTAACAAGGCATATCAAGTGTGTTACTTTACTTCACAGCTTCACATTGTTTCATGGCTTTCCTTGATTCCTCAACTTTTTTCTGGCTTCCTTCCAGTAGTGATTATTCTCATAACCACCCAAGTCACAGCAGGGTGTCATTACAAAGGTTAGTCTTAACAATCAACACAACACAACCAAAGAACACACTGCTAAATTCTGTTTTTAATTCTTCACACACAGCAAACAGTGCAGCAGCGATCACAGGCCTTATATGGTTCTTCACTTATGTGCCGTACACTGTGCTGCGGCCACGCTATGCCAGCCTCACTCTGGGTAACAAGCTGGCCCTGTGCCTTCTTTGTAACACTGCCATGAGCCTTGGGTGCCAGCTGACCTCCATGTTTGAGGGCACAGGCTCAGGGATACAGTGGAACCTGCTCTTTTCTGGAGTGTCGCCTGATGACCCCTTCACCCTGGCACACGTGTTTGGCATGCTGGTGCTGGACTCCTTACTCTTCAGTATCCTAGCATGGTACATTGAGGCACTCTGGCCTGGTGACTTTGGCGTGCCTCAGCCTTGGTACTTCCCTTTCATGGTACGTTCATGGTACACTCTTGATCTTGGGATGATGATGCAGTCATTTTTTTTTATAACTGGAGTTAATGAGGTTTCTGTGAAGTTCAAAAATATTATGAAAATGTGTTGTTTATTGTATTATTATTGTATGAATCCTTTGTGGTGCTAATGAGAAAAAACTAGGGAGACTTCTGCAAATAAACTGAACTCCCAATTCAAGGACATAAGTACAGCCATGGTTAGAACTTGATGAGGCTTATGTCCAGCACACTTGCCCTTCAATAGTACAACATGTTAAAGTGTGACTCCATTCTCAGAAATCTTACTGGCTGGGGAGGAGTGTGGATGAGGTCAAGGAGCCTGTGACTCCTCCCATCCAAAATTCCATGTTCTTTGAAAATGACCCCAAAGGAATACTTGCTGGTGTTCAAGTGAAAGGACTCACCAAGGTAAAGACTTCTCTTTATTCTACTGAGCTTAAAGATTGATTTTGATTCAATACCACACCACACTCAGAGTGTGTGTGTGTTTGTGTGATAGAGACTTTGTTCTTTAAATTAATTGGCTGATTGATTACTTAGCACAAAAATGATGATGCTATATTGCATCTAAAAAGATAGTATACTACTTTTAATAAATTACTCATAATAATCAGGCAAAATGCATGAACATTCATAGAAGAATATATATCAAACATGAAATTTGAGTTCGTGTATATCAGTGTATGTCTATTTATCTGTATTTCTCCGAAGCGTCCCCCAAGGTGGTTGCCATGGCTGAAGAGCTTCCACCTTTCTCTGACCCAACATTCCCTTCTTGCTTGTTCAAACTTAATATGGCTTATAAGTGGTTGTGTAATGAAAAAATGGCCATACAACATATATTTACACTTTTCTTATTATGGTGGTTTAGGTATTTATTGGGCTTACTTTTACACCTGTGCCTGTGTTTTCAGGTGTTTTCACGGCTGAACAAAGTGGCAGTGAACAAGCTGAACCTTAATATGTACAATGGTCAAATCACAGTGCTGCTCGGCCACAATGGAGCTGGCAAGACTACCACTATGTCTATGCTTACTGGTGAGTCACGTGTGTCTGGGCTTGGACTATGATTGTGTAGCTGTGATTGTTGCTGTGTGATTCTGTTAGTGGCTATGATTGCATGTTTGTGTCATAGGGTTGTCCAAAAGACTGTCCCTTTCCACCAAGGTCTGATATAGCTAAGAGTGTGAATGAGGCATGTGCAAGTGTGTGGTGCTCTGCCATGGTCACCCTGTGTGGAATTGTTGGCTTGGTATATAGTTAGACAGATTTACCATATTGTATTTATCTAGTGGGTGAAGAGAAGTACATTGAGATGGTGAAGAATTTGTGAAGAAACTGTCTTAAAATTACTGATTGTGGCTGTGTGATGCTGTGTGTGGACATGCTAATCCTTCCATGTTTTCAGGTACTTGTGGCTGTGCAATAGTGTGTGAGTGTACTAGTCCTGGCATGTTCCAAGCTATTTGTGCCGGTGTGATTGTGTGTGGGTGTGCTAGTCCTGACTTGGTTTAACATGGCTCTGTACCATAATTAGAGTGAAGGAGAATCACAAGAAAAATGACCCCTTGTATATCTGCCAGGTTTGTTTCCACCCACATCCGGTACTGCCTTGGTGGGTGGACACGACATTGTGACAGAGATGGACGAGGTTCGCCTCTCTCTCGGCCTCTGCCCTCAGCACGACATCCTCTTTGATGATCTGACAGTGTCTGAGCACATCATATTCTTCAGTAAGGTGAGTTGGTACTACATTGTAAAAACTATAGTGTATTGGTCATGTGACATGTTAGGGATGCATGTTTATGTGTAAGAGTTCATTGTGGAATTACTTTTTAATTTATCTATCCTTTGTATTTGTATACTGTCTTTATACATGTTCTCATGACCTCACATTTTTTAAAATTAATAGTTACCTATGTGTATATGTTAGGTAAATTTGTTTACCTAACATATACACACCTAACTCTCTCTCTCTCTCTCTCTCTCTCTCTCTCTCTCTCTCTCTCTCTCTCTCTCTCTCTCTCTCTCTCTCTCTCTCTCTCTCTCTCTCTCTCTCTCTCTCTCTCTCTCTCTCTCTCTCTCTCTCTCTCTGTTCTTAATACCTAAAGTGCAGGCTAGGTGACAAATGAGTCCTTTAAGAGTGTGCACTGCACTGGTAAGTTTTGCCAAGAAAAGGTGTTTTTCACCAGTGCCCTGTGTGGCAATTTCAGACAAAAACACAATACACATAAGTGCTTTTTATCGGTAATCTTTGCTCTACATGATAAAACAAACTGGAAGTCCCTCCATTGTAGCACAGAAAGTATAAGGTGTTTGGAAGAGGTGCTACTTTTGGCCATATTGGGCAAACTTGTTTGTACAAGTACAGTTCACCTTGGACCCGTTCTTCTACCTCACCCGGTGCCACATCTCAGCCACCCACACAACGTGCATTTCAAAAAGACATCGTATGATACCTCTCTCATTCAGTGATATTTCATTGGTAGACTCAGTGCACTTCCCAATAATGGGAATGGAATTACATGTACAGGGAAACTTAGTCACGGTACCTCCATCCACACATCTGGATGCGGAGAAATAGTTGTCAGTGTGTCCCTTCATTTCTGTGGTCAGTTGCACACTGGGACTTGAGGGAAACAGAGGACAAGGACTGCCACAAGCCACCAGCCACAATAGTTATGTCACAGAAGTACAAATCTTGGTGAGAGAGAGAACAATGGGAATTCCTGCACTCCTGTGCATGTGTGTACACATGCATGCATGCTCATGTACATGCTTACATGCACACATTTGTGCAGTACTTTATTACTGGGTGTGTATGTATATTTACATTTTCCTTCTCCTTCCCAAGCTGAAAGGCATGTCAGGGGAGGCAGCTGAGGAGGAAGTGAGGATCATGGTCAAGAAACTGAAGCTGGAGGACAAGAAGGATGCCTTGGTGAGTCAGATTAAGGGAGATGTTTGGTGTTGTGTGATGTTGTGATAAATTGAGGGTGTTGCTGTGGAAAGATAACAAAAAGTCATATGTTATGTTGGGATTGATAACAAGAACTAATGGTGTTACAGTAAATTGTAATAAAAATTGAGGGTGTTACAGATATAACAAAGACAGTTCTCCCTGGTAGGCACGAACCTTGTCTGGTGGGATGAAGCGCAAGTTGTCAGTGGGCATAGCGCTGTGTGGCGGCAGCCGTGTGGTGTTCATGGATGAGCCCACCTCTGGCATGGACCCCGGGGCTCGAAGGCTGATCTGGGACCTCCTGCAGCAGGAAAGAACGGGACGTACCATCCTGCTCACTACGCACTTCATGGAGGAGGCAGACTTGCTAGGAGACCGCATTGCTATCATGGCCAATGGTGTGGTACAGTGCTGTGGCACGTCTTTGTTCCTCAAGAAAATGTATGGTACGTCAGAAGACATCCTCTCCTTATGTAACTGAACTTCTTTTTGCTAGGCCTTATCTAACCATCAGTCAGTATTTATCTATCTATTTATATCTATCTATCTATCTATCTCTCATTCTATTTATGTATCAGAAGAGCAGTTAGCATAAAAATAGTGGTAGAATAATAATTTCCTTTGGATCCTAATAAAAGCAGTTAAAATAAGGCACCAAAACATTTAGAAATATGACCCTTTGATCTAAAACCTTGTGCCACTCAGGTGTATAATTGCAGCCTCCCTTCCCTGTGTCTCTCCCCCAGGTGCTGGCTACCGCCTCATCATTGTTAAGGAGAAGGGCTGTGATGTGGGCGCCATAACACAGCGGCTCCAGGCATACATTCCAGATGCTGAACTTGACCAGAATGTTGGAGCTGAACTTTCCTACGTCTTGCCGACCGCTGAAGTATCCAAGTTTGAGGCAATGTTTCTGGAGCTTGAGCAGAAGAAGGCAGAGCTGAAGATTTCCAGTTATGGGGCTTCCCAGACCACCATGGATGAAGTGTTTCTCAGGCAAGAATAAGGAGGAGGTTGGGAGTGAGGAGTGAGATAATGGAAAATTGCTGGGTGATTTAATGATATAGTTAATGGCAGGATATTGTGCTGGAAGGAAGATATCTTAATTCCCATATAAAGATTAAATATTATATGGGAATTGAGGTATTTAAGTGCTCCAGAAAACTATTGGAGATGTAAGCTGCTTAGGTAAAGTTCTTTCATCATTGTCATGCTACAACACTATCACTTTTGCCAAAAATTCTTCATTGACATTTCACCACACTGACTCTGGCAAGGTAGTTTCACCTTCACCACCCAGTAACACTGCCACTGATTTTTGCCCTTGCTCAGTAATTGTCCTAAGTATTCAAGTTTTCTTCTTTCAGACCTGCAGCATACCAGCTTTCCCACTACATAAAAGCTTTATTCGCTTACAAGATACTGAATTGTATATATGCAAATGATCCAGTATCTTACAAATAAATAAAGATTTTGTCATGTATGAAAAGAACTTGAATATATTAGGTCGATCAACAAAGATCAGTTAGTGTCAGTGTTATGTTTCTGTATCTTCAGCTGGTGAAGTCACATTAAGAGATTTGCCATGATAGAATCTAGTTAGATGTAATGTGGGTAGTGGTGATGTTTTCTTCTCATTTCATGATTCATATGAACCATTTTTAATGTCCATGGTTGAAATGGTGTCATTATGAAGGGGCACAGATAAACCAATGTATGCTGTCTGGCCTTGGTGTGGAAGTATGTGGCCAGCTGTGCTATGCCTGAGCTCCTGGGATCTAGAAGAGTGGTCCACAGGATGATCCCTTCCCACCAGGGCTGACAGGACTAAGAGTGTGAATGGTGTATGTATGAGTGTGTGGTGTTTTGTGAGGGCCAGCCTATGGGATTGCCAGCCTGGTATATAGATAAACAGATAAATGGTTGAAATTAGGCTTTGCTTTCATTCATGCTTTCAATAACAAAGGAGACTGTGACATTACTTCATCCACCTGCCTGCAGAGTGGGTGAGGCATCAGAACCTGACCTGGTGACCCAGCACCGCACCACCCTGCTGAAGGCCAAGGCAGTGGCCAATGGTGTGGCAGGGGGAGGTGTAAGAAGTGCCCCTCATGAGAATGGTCACCTCCTGGAACATGCAGACACCATTGAGGAGATACCCATAGACACGTCACCAGGGGATCAGGGTGAGTACTGTTTTGGGATTGCAAGGGTGATTGTTAGGCTGATGTGAATGGACTGTTATAATGAATAGCAGTGAGATGATGAAAGTGAGAATATTTAAAGTATGGTAGATGTCATGGGTGCAAGATTACCTGCAGTGGAATGAAAAGACAGAATGGCAGAATACATGAGAGGAGGATTAGAGAATATAAGGAAGGAATGCAAGGACAGAAATAGATTGTGATATGGAAATGATAGAGTGAAAGGATTAAATCAAGGAAGAAGGCAAAGTGAGGGTAGGAATAAGTGAAGATTTCTGTTGCAGCCATCCACATGAGGGAGTTCTTCAGAATAAGCTTCAGATGTAGATGGATAGATATGTAAATTCAAAGACTTAAAACGTGAAGTATGATAACTGAAATAGACATTTAGTGAATAGTTAGTTTTAGGGAAAAATGGATACTGATACATGAGTTTATGCAGAAGCAACTTAGCTATTGGAATATTTTAACTTTATTAGTAAGTGTTAATGTCTGGTATCAGTGTCAAGTCTTGAATGGTCTGGCAATATACTGTATGAATCCCTCTGTGCAATATTTGATACCACTTGTTACTGTTTGTCTTGGTAATCCATCCCAGGTGTTCATTTCAGTGGTGTAGTTTTTGTGTACCATTTGCCTTGATTCCTGAGTGAAGTATTTTTAAGAGTTTGTTGCAGAATGTTTCAAGTTAATTTTTATGTGACTGCAACCTTCTGAATACTGCAAATCTGTGTGTTAAGTAAGCCACAATCCACATATCACTTGGAGTATCATCTCTGATTTTCCAATGCCTCTGTGCTAGTTCTCACTTTCACCTTTTGTCACAAATTTTTTACCTAATGTAATTGTACATACACTTATGTATCAATTTTTGTACACCTATGGTAGTTAATCTTTATATTGCATTCAGAACAACAGGTATATTGGTTTATTTTCTCTTATTTTCTATTGATGTGTTATAAATTATCCCTTCATCTTTACCATAATCTTTAAGCTTACTTGAAAATGCATTATGTTATGCTCACACTGCCATCAACTAGCTTTTCCTTTTCTTTTTTATGTTTGAGTTTACATGAGAATGTAGCAATTATTCTTCACAGAGTCATTAGTTTTATTATGTTTTTTTTAATTTTTTTATGATCTCTGAATTTACCCAAGAACTTAGCAACTATCATTCACTGAATCATCAACAAGTGTCTTATATATACATTTTTTGTTATTATTTATGAGTGTTGTGTTCACTGAACCATCCTGCACCTCACAGGCCGACTGATGGCCACATGGTTCAATGCAGCCACACAGCGCGTCACTCTTGCCCTCCAGAATGGTAACACACATCCTTTTGTTGTTTCCTTGTGTTACTTTCCCGCATTTCCCCTAAGTCACTTGCTGCCTCCCTCTTGTAAAGTGAGAGAAGTTGCCTGAAAACATTGCCTGCTGCTTCTTAACCTAGCAAAGCATGAACGTGTCCTGAAGCTGATCACCTTGCATGCCTCCTTGCCTCACCTGCTCCCCTGCTCACCCTCCAGCCCAAGGTAAGTCTGTTGTCTATTACTGCTTGATCTTAACAAACTCCAGTATTATAATCTCAGGTAATGTTTAATGTATTTATTCTTATACTAAACTGTACAGGGTAGTGAAGACAAGGCATCTGCCCAGTGCACACATGCACACACATACACATGTCAAGAAAGGTTGGTTATTCTGAGGACATATCAGGAAAAGTTGAAGAAGGAAACACAGTAGGGTACTCGATAATGCATGGTCATTATAACATACAACTGCAATAATGTACTGAAATTTTAATAAATATTTAATCAGAATAATGAACCAAAACTGGCATAACGAACTTGCCTCTTTTTTGAGCACAAGAATTTTAATATAAATCTAATCGGAATAACAAACTAAATCTCACCAGCTATATGAGCCGCTGGTCACCTGTCCGCCGCCTGTTCCTTCCTCCCTTTTTCCTTTCCTCTCCTTCTTTCATCTTGTTTCAAGCCTATCTCAAATGCAGTAGTGCAAATGTGCTCATTTTGATGTACTTTTATGAAAATTGTGTAATTTTTCATATTATTTTCTGGTTCCATGGAACCAGTTATTTTTTTCCCATAGGTTCTTCAGTTGCCATAACACACATTTGCCATGACGAACACCACACTGAAACGAATCATGTTCATTGTCACGCACCCTACTGTATTGGAATTATTAAAGAGGATAGCTCTTCCCATGAAAATAAAGTGAAGATACTTGGAATAGACTGAAAGAAAGTGATAAAGGCTTGTAATGCAAGAAAAAAGTGGACAAAAATAGATGCAGAGACAGGATGAAACCAGGTTATTTATGTACTACAACTGCTTAGACACACACACACACACACACACACACACACACACACACACACACACACACACACACGCCTGTTTGCTGGCTTACTGGTATCATCCCCAGTTGTCCTCTTGACATGCCATGGTATACACTGCTCTCATTACATTAAGGATTTTCCACTGGTAAGAAAGCAGTTGCTGTCCTCTCTTAGCTAGAGGATTGGGTGTATGATGTGTGAAGTCTCGACTGTATCTATAGATCAGCCTGCCATGAGCTCTAAATTTCCTTCTGCAGGATATAACTGCCTGCCACAAATTCAGCACACACACACACACACACATATTTTATATAATAATATATGATCTATATATATAAAATATATATATATATATATATATATATATATATATATATATATATATATATATATATATATATATATATATATATATATATATATATATATATATATATATATATATATATATATATATATATATACACACACACAAAAAGTTAGAAATTTACTATTGTCATTAGCTTTTAAGAAATTATTTTGAACTGAACTAACAAGTGTTATATTTTCACATAGCAGATGATTCAAAGATATTGGAGTAAGAAGTAAGACCAACACCTTCCCACAGCCAAGAATGCAGCATCCAATGTCCTGGAGTCTCCTAGTCCTCGTCGGATGCCTCTACTGAAGAATTCCGGCTGTTTGCTCCTCCTGCAGCAGTTTTGGGCCATGCTGGTCAAGAAAGTCCTCTACACCTTCAGGAACAAGTTTCTCACTTTTGCGCAGGTAACCTCACTTGACCTCATTGTTCTCTTCTTCATTTCTATGCATTTATCACTCATTTCAGCTTCTTCATTTCTATGCATTTGTCACTAATTTCAGCTTCTTCATTTCTGTGCATTTGTCACTCATTTCAGCTTCTTCATTTCTATGCATTTATCACTCATTTCAGCTTTGATTGAATTCAGTATGGATTAAAAAGAATTTTGAAGGAAATAGTCATAAATTACTGATAATTATACATAATTTTTCACTCTGTACGTGGTTCTAGTTCACTTGTCTTGAATAAGCTCAGTAAACATTTTGAAATAATATTGTAACCTTATGTATGAGTTAGCCCTCAGAAGCTGACAATTTGTGGCACAACGAGTAGGAAACACACACACACACACACACACACACTTGACACTTCCCTGCCGCCCACAGAACGTCATTCCCGTGGCCTTCCTCATCCTGGCGCTGGTGGTGGTGCAGACACTCCCAGGGGTAAATGATGCACCTCCTGAAGTCCACTTTTCCCTTAATGTAAGTAACTAACCTTTTAGCAGCACTGTCTGTGTCACTAACTAATAACTGTAAGAGATTTGTGAATGTTATGAATCAAAACATCTTCTCTCACTTTTTATCTCCAGACATTTGATGGCACATTCACAGCCTTAGTGTAAGCAGGTTTCTCTCTCTCTCTCTCTCTCTCTCTCTCTCTCTCTCTCTCTCTCTCTCTCTCTCTCTCTCTCTCTCTCTCTCTCTCTCTCTCTCTCTCTCTCTCTCTCTCTCTCTCTCTCTCTCTCTCTCTCTCTCTCTTACTTGACTTTTGGTAGCATATTCACAGCTCCATTGTTAGCAACTCTTTTTTTAGTAGCACTATATTAATGCCACTAAACTTAATTTGTATTGGAGGTGAAGGTTGTCATTGAATATTGTCAGCTATCATCCTCTATTCATTTGCAGAATTTGGATGAAAGTGTCACAGCCTGAGTGTAAAGGACTGTTTTTCATTCACATTGTGTTTATGCCAGTATGTTTATGCCTCAGATTGCTAATGATGTATGATACTTGATGCTACATTTGGATAACCTTAGACCATTTTACTGTGTGAAAATTAAATAGAGGCACTAAAAGTTTTGAATTAGTCACTCACTCCTTTCGTGTCATTGGTATCTTTCAGTCTTATAGTCTAAACTTTCATCAGACTTTTATTAAACTAGGGGAAAACCTTCTGCAGAGTATTAAGTAATGAATGATAGTTATGACAGGAAAAGTGTGTGCTATCTTCCACTACTGAATCTGCAGAATTTTGATGGCACAGTGACAACTCTGCAAGTGATGGACCCAAACAACCAGACAAAGGAGCTGTTGGGTGGCCTGACTGGAGTGTTCAAGGGACGGAATGTGCTCGAGTCCGTCCCTCCAGATGCAAACCATACCACTGAGATCCTGGAGGAGGTGAGGCATTTCTGACACTGTTGTGATTTATGGAATGCCAACAAGTATTATCTTAAATGTATTGTAGTATTTTCTTGTCTTTTTGTTTCAGTCAATATTGTGTAATGAAGTGCCAATGGCTGTACTATTAAAAATACTATAATATTGTTTATGAGAATGGCAGCCTTGGTAAATAAAACTAGTCAGACAGGGAATTGGATAGAGAAGAGATAAGAAGTTTGGCTGAGGTGGCCTGGAATAGACAGACAACTGGCAGATAACTGGAGATGATGGTGTTGTGCTGTGGTAGAATCAAGTAGCTTGATGATGTGATGTGACTGAATAAACATTTTTACCTTTTTAATTTTCATCATCCAGGCTGCAAGGGACCTTCCTTCCTTCAATCAGCACAATATGGTGAGTCTAAGCATCAATGGAGGCCAAGACAGAGCTTCCATCCTGGCCTTTTTTAACAACCAGCCCTTTCACACACCACCACTGGCACTGGCACTGGCTGACATTGCCGTGGTGCGTGCGTTCACCAACAACAACAACATTACTATCACCACCTCCAACCATCCACTGCCAAGAACGGATATTGAAAAGGTGAGTGAGTGAAGGCTCCTGTCATTCATAGTTATCCTTTCTTGTATCCATTGCCTTTCCACAATCTTTTCTCCACTCATCACCACACACTGTTATTCTTACCACAGTCTCTTGCCCTTGACAGCTGACTCAGGACCAGCGACAAAACTTGGGCTTCCAGATTGGGTTCAACTTGGCCTTCGGGATGTCCTTCCTGGCGGCCTCCTTTGTCATTTTCCTCATACAAGAACGCAGCAGTGAGTGGTGGTTTACGCCAGAGACAGGTCTCTGACATGGAAGCAGTAGTCATTCCAAGGAAGATCAGCATATTTCCTCAGGTCCCCCCAACTAGCAGAAGCAGAATGCCAGAGGCACCTCCACTTTGGGGGATCCTGAGGAGGGACTGAAGCGATAGGACAAGATACAGATATGAGACTGTGATCAGAGGAGCCCAATGGAGAAGATAGCATAACAGCATAAACAGAAGGATTAGAGATTGGGAAAAAGGTCAATAATGTTTGGTGTATCTCCAGGACAGTTAGAAATACAAGTAGTGTGTTGCACCAGTTGCTCTAGGTCATTGAGGATAACATAGTTAAAGGCTAGTTCACCAGGATAGTCAGTGAAGGGAGAGGAAAGCCAAAGCTGGTGGTGATGGAGATCTCCACAAAAGTAGAGTCAGAATGTGCTCCACTTTGGAAGTTCAGTAGTCAAAGAATTTCTTAGTCAGAGGAGTTAGGTGAGAGGTATACAGTAGTGTTTTAAGTCATCTTTAGAGAGTGTGACAGTGTTTTTAAGATAGAATATAGAAGCTGAGCAGGAAAATAAATATTTAACATTTAACTTGTGCATGCTTGGAAGGATAACTCAAGGATTTTTATTTGTATGAAATCCTCTGTAGGGAGTATTTCTTGTTTAGACAATCATAGTAACTTGCACGTTCATTCATGACTCCCCCAAGAAGTATTTTCCCTTGCTGCCTTTGCTAAAACCTTGAAACATTTGCAGGTAAGGCCAAGCACCTGCAGTTTGTTTCTGGAGTCAACTTTGTCACCTACTGGCTGGCATCGGCTATCTGGGACTACTTGCTCTTCATCATTCCCTGTTGCCTATGTCTTCTTTGCCTTGCAGTAAGTGTATGATGTCATTATGGCCTCCTGAAGCAAGTAGAGGATGTGGATAGGCATTTTCAGAAGCAAGTACTTAGCCCTGTCCTTGGGGTGGAGTAGGTAATCTCTATATTGGCAGTCAGAAGGTCTCAGTATATCGTTATATTTGCCCAGCCATCCTCTCATACATACAGTTGCCCCAAGTAATCTTAAGTCCAGTGAATTTCATGTCCATAAGTGGAATAAAAATTAATGCATGGATCACTGAACCAGGGATGTGATATGTGCCAGTAGTAGTCTAATTTTTAGTATGAAACATTTTGCATTATATGGCATCACTTCTTTGGCCAAGTGTACATACATACTATGTAATTCTGCAGCTGTTTGGCATGAAGGGACTCAGTGAAGGGGAGCAGCTAGGGCGCATCTTCCTGGTGATGCTGATGTACTGCTGGGCATCCCTTCCCCTCATGTACTTGTGTTCCTTCTTCTTCTCCATTCCATCTGGAGGCTTTACCAAGATGATCATGGTCAACATCATCACAGGTCAGTGGCATGCATTTGTTTTATGTTTTACTGGGTTGATTTCTTTGGGGTGTAATAGGGTGAGAAAAATGATGGAGACAACTCAGAATGCCTAACTTCATAGAAGCTATTTTAGCTAGGATTGAGATGTGGTTTCCAGTTTAGATTATAGGTAAAGGACAGACTGAGGATGTTCAGTGTAGAAGGGGACATTGTTTCAGGAAGGAAAAGAAGATGAGGTTTAGTAGAGAAGTGGTATTCTACAGATTGAAAATTAGATCTAAGGCTGTGAGTGTTGCAGAAGTTGATAAAGAAAAAGTTGAGGGAGTGTCAAGACATTTAGGATCAATACCAGAAGAGCAGTCTGACTTGAGGACATTTGTGGTCCCCTCCCCTCCGAGACTGGTGTAGGAGTCACCATATTTAATTTAAAATTTTGAGTGAAAGGTGTTTGTGCAATTAGGTGCATATAGTTTTGTGTGAAGGAAGACAGCTGTCATTAGAAGGCAAGCTGTGACTGTCCCTTTGTGTTGCGAGACACAAAGGGAAACAATCAGTGAGGTCACACCAGGATTATTGATAAGTTCACAGCATCCTCTGATCCAGTGCTACAGACCTCACTGGGAGTAATTATCATTTTGGCAGGTGTCTACTGCCTCATCCCAATGAGGTGGTGTGCATGAGTGTGTGGTGCTTTATCTGGGCCACCCCGTGTGGGATTGCCAACCTGGCATATAGATAGTTAACCCCTGTAATATTCTGTCCTTGATATCAAATTATCTGTTTTGCATGTTTAGAGAGAGAGAGAGAGAGAGAGAGAGAGAGAGAGAGAGAGAGAGAGAGACTTATTCATCCATGCATACTAAGATATTAGGGGGAAAAGATGAAAAATTGCAGTATACTGTGATTTTTCCTTTATTATGCAGTATACTTAAAGTGTTCAACCCTATGAATTGAAAACATTCAATTGTCAGTTTATATTTGTCATGTCAGTCATGTCAGTTTATATTTGCAAGACCATAGTACTTCACCTCCCCTACCAGGTTGTTTATCTTATCTCCACCAAGTTCATTCACCTTTCCTTAAATCACTTGTCCCTCTCTTGCAGGCATGGCCACCATCATCACCGTCACCATTCTCAGAATCCCAGACCTTGAGCTGCAGGATGTGGCACAACTTCTTGACTGGATCTTCTTGCTCTTTCCATCCTATGCCATGGCTGCTGCTATCACTGACATTTACAGCAACTTCAGATCCACTGAGATATGCAAACAGCCAGCCTTTACTCTCATCTGCTCCTTGAACATTGCACCAAATCCTTGCTGCCGAGGTGAGTGTCCTTCCATTGTAATAGGATATGTTCTGTCTCTGCAAGAAAAATTGTTGTATCCATGCTACTAGTCTGTCAAAGAAGTTTGTCTCTCTGCTGGTATACAGTCAGCAAACTGATCTTGCATTGCGGCAGCACACACTGCTTGGCGAGAGCGTTTTACTTAAGGCCTCCCAGCAAATATGAAAAGAGCTGATCAGACATCACTAAAGACACAATGAACACTGACATTGGTAACATGCTTAATTGTTGCTGTGGGCATTAGTGAAGAGAAAAGATGCACTTGAGATGCCCAGCCCAATTTTTTGGTTTACTGGGAGGCCTTAAGTAAAACACGCTCCCTGAGTACTGTGTGCCGCTTTGATGCAAGATTGGTATTCACTGACTGTACAGCAAGTTCATATTTTTTTAGGATAAATTTGTCTGCTAATATTTTGTATGATCACTAACTTTTTTACTCCTTAATTATTTTTAAGCAATCTAGTCATTTTATGATAATTTTATGACATGCTGAAAAAAATGCCTCAGGAAAATTAATACTGGTGTATTCTATTTATGACATGCTGAAAAAATGCCTCAGGAAAATTAATACTGGTGTATTCTATAACTTTTCAGCACTATAGTATATTTAAATCAAAATGTCATAAATTATTATGCACTCATTTTCCTCTTCTTTTATAATCCTGTTATTGAAAAGTATGTCACTCTGACATGCCCCACTGAGAAAATGTCCAGAGTAACAGAGCATTATCTGGACAGAGGAGAGCAGGTGTGGCAGCTTTGGGTGTGTGGAGTGGACGGAGGACTACCTTGGCTGGGAGAAGCTGGGTGTTGGCCGGATGCTGGTCTTCCTTGCTTTGGAGGGTGTGGCTTTCTTCTTGCTCATCACAATAGTGGAGATGAAGGTGTTCCAGCGAGTGAAGTACACCCTTGCACGCCTCAGGAGGGCCATCACACCCTGGAAGAGTGGTGAGTTGGTGTGAAGAGTTGCTGAGATAATGATGATAAATGATGTGCCCAAAATATTAAGAAATTTTTTTGGATGTATCCTGTTTTCAAATATATGGCTAAATGATATATATATATATATATATATATATATATATATATATATATATATATATATATATATATATATATATATATATATATATATATATATATATCAGTTAGCCACATATATGAAAACAAGATACATCCAAAAAGAATTTCATAATACATGACAAAATACATTCACTTATTTGATCATGCAGTAAAGAGATTATGATTTAATGTTTTAGTAGGAATATAAATTAACTGCACACTTTAAAGCATAACAGGAATATGTATGTAGGCCATTCAGCAGGTGAGAGCATCATCCAGTGACATGTTAGTTTGTTGGTGTGTCCTCAAGTAGCAAAATTACTGCACTAGAATCCCTGACAAGTACAGGATGCATAACATATCTTATAGTCACCAGCTTCTTCACATTTTATCTTTCTTCTGTTATGTACAATGCCGTGATTCTTTATACGGCAGGACGGGAGTTGGAGGATGGGCTGGACACAGAGGAAGATGAGGACGTGGTTGCAGAGAGACTCCGCATCCTTAATACTCCACCAGACAAACTAATGGATTCTGATAGGCTGATATTAAGGTCCAGTTAAAATATTTATTGGATTTTAAAAATAAGAACAGTAGAGTTAATAAGAAAATTAAGGTTAAATGATACCCAACATGTTTTTTGGAACTGCTTCTAGATACTGTATTGAAACTGTGATGTAAATATTGCAGTGTCTGTTACAATTATTGCGAAAAAGCAGAGATTTTTTACTGAATTGTTATAAGGAATCGTACCTCATATGTTCGTCAGTCAGATGTTAGTGTTAGAGTTGTATCCCTTGCTAACACATCATTCCTTTCTCAGGGATCTGTGTAAGACCTACCCAGGTGGACTGACAGCAGTGGACCACATCAATCTTGGGGTGCCTCTTGGAGAGTGCTTTGGCCTCCTGGGGATCAATGGTGCTGGCAAGACTACCACTTTCAAAATGTTGACTGGTGATCTCCAAGTGTCTGAGGGAGATGCCTACGTGAACCGTTATAGCATTAAAGCAGATATTAAGAAGGTAAGGAATGTATCAGAAGTAACATAGCATGAGAATGGTTTCTAGGAAGCTATCCATCTAGTCTGTGTTAAGTCAGTTTGTGAGCTTGTTCATCATGGTTATAAACGAATAAACAAATTAAATTAACACTCACCACCTCTCCAGTACTTTGTAATGTTGTCCTGGTGCTTGATGTAGTCCTTTAGCCTCTTGGGGATGGATTCTACAAGGTTCTGGAGTTGTTGGGCTGGAAAAATAATCCCAATATCCCTGATGGCAGCCTCCAGCTTGGGAAGAGATGACATGTCAGTGTTTCAAAGGCAACATTTTATCAGTGCCCACAAGTTCTCAATGGGGTTAAAGTCAGGTCTGTTGCATGGCCAGTCTTAAATGTGCTTAACTTCACAGTCCTACAGCTACTGCACCACTGATTTGGCAATATGGCATGGTGCACCATCCTGCACGAAAATGTCTGCCTGCACATCCTTGAATGAATTCGGTAGATGGTCACTCAGAATTTCCAGATGATTATTTTGGTTAATTTTTTCATTTGCCACCACTGTAATTGTGAAACATTCCCATACCACCAGCGATGGAGGGTGCTTCACCGTTGGCTGTGAGGAGGGATTTCCTGTAGTCAAGATAACAGGGAAACTGAAGCCTATCATGGAGGCACTGCTGCACGCTCTCTCCTGACAGAGACCTTATCCAACAGCCACAGCTCTTTTCCTTTAATTCACGTGCTGTCAGGTGGGGAGTGGCAGATACTTGCCTTCCAATAAGTTTCTGGGTCCTTGAATCTTGGCCTACCAGATCTGGAACAAGGGGTCGGCAGGTCCTTCCCGCCTTCATCAAGAAACCACTTAATGAGTTTCTGGCACATGCAGACACTGACACCAGTCTGAGTAGAAATATTCTTCACTGACTGTTGCTACTGTATCCTCTACTTGTTACTCTTCTGGCCACCTGGAAAAGATACTCTTCTGGCCACCTGGAAAAAATACAGCAAAGGTCAATAGTCACAAAAACACATGAAAAAAATGGCCAGATTAGTGAAGGATGATGTGATAACACTTGCACTAATAGAGGAAAGCAGGCAACTAACTAGCTGCATCTTCCTGCGTGGATAGTGTTGCTAAGACATCAGAGTTAACGATCAGAGCAAATGAACTTATCGCGCTACATCAATACTCCCTCTCTCAGACATGAAACACTACACAAAAATTGGTTCGCCACTCACCAGGTGAACTAACTTTCTGCACAGACTGTATATGGCTTGTAATACCCTAGATATGGGAGTAACTGATACCAGGCATTTTCATACACAAATTCATAAACATTCTTAGTGATCTTTTTGGCTGATGTAAATTCAGACTGTATCATTCAATTTACTTATCTCCACTACTAACCCTTTTACAATTCATTCCACGATCTTGTATTTATATTCATTACCTAATCTTGTAAGCATAATCACCACACATTTTGAGTAAAGAACAAATGAACCACATTTGCACCACAGAAACAGTGACATCAAACAAACCTCAGCCAGGTGTCACTTGCAGGTGCGGCAGGACATTGGCTACTGCCCTCAGTTTGATGCACTCCTGGACCACCTGACAGGCCGGGAGACACTGCGTATGTTTGCCCGGCTGCGGGGTGTGCCTGAGCGACTTATTGACTCCACCATCAAGAGCTTGGCAGAGGAGCTGCTAATCACTCAACATCTTGACAACCTCTTCAAGAACTACAGGTTTGTTAACAAGCATGTGCACACACCTGGACACACACAGATCCACAGCATGCATACTAACCACAGCTAACTAGCTACCTTGCTCCCTCACACTCTTTCTTTCTCACTCTCAGTATGTTCCATAGTATGGTCTATGCAATTAATTAGTGGGGTGGCTGGCAAAGATTAATTGCATATATAGATTCATTGCTGTGATTGAGTTCATGTAGCGTAAAATCTCTGTTCAATGAGCATTTGCCAACAATGTTGCCTTGGCAACATTGTCGGCAGAACAGCTGTGTTCAGCTGTCTGGTGAGGGTTGTTATTTTCTGCCTCTTTCTCTTTTGTGTGTGTGTGTGTGTGTGTGTGTGTGTGTGTGTGTTGCACCACCACATTTGGTGTGGGATGGCCAGGAGTGTTATAGCTGTGGTTATCTACAAGGCAGGCATTACAAACAAGCAAATATATTGGTTCAGGCAGGAGTGAGCATCTGTGTTTGTCAGGTGGTGGTAAAGCGATTTGTTGAGGAGGGGAGATGAACCTGCCCCCGGCCTAGCCAGCCCAAAATAATACCCTCATGGACCCAGAAAGTGACAGCACTGCCTTGCCATCACTTTCTGATTTCTTCCAGATATCAATTTGGGCCAGCCAGACCTCCACAACAAATTACTTCACCACTACCTGACAAACACACATGCTCACACCTATCTAAGCTTATATCTGTTTGAATGGAATGTTTACCTTGCAAAAGGTAACCAGGCCGTCATACACCAAATGTGGCACAACAAAAGAGGGTGAGGCACAAAACAACACACTAATCAAATCTTGCCTTGTGGGCCTCACAAGACAGATGAGCACTGTTAGCAATGGCTCAGTGAACAGAGATTTTGTGCTACAAGTTATCTTACTCTTAGCCATGAATCAAAAAATGCAATTCTCTCTCTCTCTCTCTCTCTCTCTCTCTCTCTCTCTCTCTCTCTCTCTCTCTCTCTCTCTCTCTCTCTCTCTCTCTCTGACACAGCCAAGAGAACCACAAATTTCCCCCACTGTAAGTATGCTTACTACTAACTGCAGTCACTTCCTACAGTCTCTCATGAATCTCTCTCAATAATGACATAGAACACCACAAGTATACAATTTCCATTATTCCTTTACCTCATCAGTACACACACACACACACACACACACACACACACACACACACACACACACACACACACACACACACACACACAGCATAAGCTTGACTCTTTCCTGTAATAATACAATAAGTAAATAAAGTCTGGTAATATTCTTGCAGTGGTGGAAACAAGAGGAAGCTGAGTACAGGTGTGGCACTGGTGGGTGACCCTCCACTGGTGCTCCTGGATGAGCCCTCCTCAGGGATGGACCCAGTGGCACGCCGCCTCCTCTGGGATGCCCTGACCTCCGTAAGGGATGCCGGTCGCAGCATCATCCTTACATCCCACAGGCGAGTCAACAAGCTGTGTTGTCTTCTTCATTCTTCTGAAATTGAGTAGTCTTTTAGTCTTCATTTTTCATAATTGTCTATGATTTTTATATGATGGTAATTAGTAATGCTATGCCATCAGTCAAATTATTAATATATAATAGTTATCAGTAATGTTATGCCATCACAGTCATAAATCGTTCTTCATATCCTTCGCTTGCACTTTGTATCTTAAGATGGACTATGTAGCTATTAGTGATGTTTATGCCATCTCAGCCCCACATTCCTACACTCAGAATCAGTATCATGCAACCCTGTTACATTATCACCACTAAATCACACCACTTCCCAGTCAGTCAGAGCATCATGATTAGCAACAGATTCTTAGCACCCTGAGTGTGTGATAACTAATCTTCCCTTGGCTGCCAATTAGCATGGAGGAGTGTGAGGCTCTATGCACACGTCTTGCCATCATGGTGAATGGAAAGTTCCGTTGCCTTGGCTCTCCGCAGCACCTCAAGAGCAAGTTCAGTGAAGGCTATTCCATCATACTACGGTAATTATTTTTTCTGTTATTCTACTTGAATTTTCACATTATTTGAATCATTGTTTATGTTTCTTAAACCTTAATAAATTGTTTCCCTCCTTGAGAATCCTCACTTAATGGATTCCAAAACTGCCTCCCTTTCAAAGATGACAAGCAACAAAATTGTACATTCTTACTGTTTGTCAGTGTGAAGATGAGTGAGCCAGAGGATGGGGAGGGAAACTACACCATTGACCAGGCGTCACCCTCACGGCTGCCTCCTGAGATGCGCAGTGTCCAGACCTTCATAAAGGAAACTTACCCAAGTCAGTATTTAGTGAATTGTTATATAGTGATTGCCATCCACTCACTTGTGACCTTTTATAAAGTATGAGACAGCAACAAACCTTAGACTTAAATAAATTAGATTAAATGTACTATTAAAGAAAAGACTAATCACATTTTAAAAAAGAAAAATGTAATGCACAGCCATCTAAGTAACATGACAGCCTCCTTATAACATCCTTCCTGTTCGGCTCCCAACAGAAAGCCACCTTCGGGAGATGCAGTGGGGACGGCTGGAGTACTTTGTTCCTGCAGAAGGACTCACGTGGGCCTCTGTGTTTGGCACTCTGGAACGGAGCCGCCAACACCTTCCTATCGAGGACTACAGTGTCACTCAGACAACACTGGAAAGGGTTAGTGATAATGCCTTGAGAGAGTGGGAAGAGGAATGAGAGGACTGAAGCATGCAAGGATAAGTGTGTGTGGAGGGCACTTGGTAGGATGTATACTAGCATCTGAAATTTGAAAGGGATACTTCATTTTAATGCAAAGAATAGATTAATTGAAATTCTTTGCTTACCATATATAAAGAATAGATAGTGATGGCTATTATTATTATTATTATTATTATTATTATTATTATTATTATTATTATTATTATTATTACTATATTTGATATCATACTTTTATTTTTGCAGGTTTTCCTTACCTTCACCAGAGGACAGCGGCCAGATGAACAGGACAAGAGATAGCTGCAGGCAAAGGCTTGAGGGAAGACTAGGGCACAGTTATCTTAATATTAACACCACACTCTGTAATATAAAGAAAGAGAAGTGGTTTAGTATATTTTATTACTCTTCCAGTACTGATGTTATTGCTAGTCATTGTTTTCTTACTATAGATACTATTGTTATGTGCTCAGAAATGTTGCCAAGATTTCTGACAGACTTTCTTTTTCAGCTTGGATGGAATCCTGGTAGAGAGAGAATTAGTGGAAATGTGTGGTCAGATTGAGTGGACAAATAATGGAAGATATGAAGATTTTTTTTTTCTTCTTCTTCTTGTTCTTCTGAGAGAGAACATTTTATAAAAGGAAAGCCAATAAGTTAAGGGTAAGGCACTGCAAGATTAATACTGCAGTGTTCAACAGTGGTCTGTACAAGACTGGTTAGATGGAATGAAAGTCATTCTATAGTAAATGGAATGGAAAGAAATTATTCTGAAGATTGCTGTGGAGTGAAGTGTCTAGTACAGAAGGAATGAGTTCAATGAGTCAAAAGAAGTGTCAGATATCAAAGGTCATATGGCACAAAGTGAAGAATTGCACTGTAAAGAGGTGTAGTGAATAAATGCATTCGTATAGTTTAGCGTTCTCATCACTTGAAGAGGAGTGAAAGGGAAATAAACAAGAAAATAACCCTTAGGTGGTGATGATGGTGGATGCTGTAGGGCTGAAGGACGAGAAGGAATGCTTGTGAAAAAAAGTGCACATGAAGGTGTAAGTGACACAAGTGTCAATATTTGCTGCAGCCATACTCAAAACAGGTGCCAGAATATATGTAGGGATTTTTTTCAAGTTAGCACTCAGTAAGTTATAGGAATCTCTTGTGCATCAGAGGTAGTCAATGATGGCTGAGTAAGAGACATGCAAAAACAAGATATGACCTTGTGCTTCATTATTGCTGTTGTTTTCCTGTTATGTGTTGTCTTTTGGATGTTCAAGATGGCATGTACATATAAATATTTTATCAAAACAAATAACTGCAGTGTTGGTATATATATATATATATATATATATATATATATATATATATATATATATATATATATATATATATATATATATGAAGTATATTAAATAGCACAAGAGCAGTACAATTTTATAACTTAATGAAAATTGGAAGCCCTTAGAAATAGGTGAAAGTCTATTCTACACAACAGCTGTGATCAAGTAGACCTTAAGATGAACAATCAAATGAACATTTAAATATTTTTAACAGTGTATATATGTATGCAAGTACTAAAATATCAAAACAAATGTATGTTAGCCAAACAAACGCCTTATGTGATTACTAGATTACAAATAAATATATGATGTCAAAATGAATTTGTAACCTCTGTAACAAAGAACTGTGTAAAGAAGAAAATTGGATGGATCTGTTGGGTGCATGATGAAGGAATGGACATCCTAGGACAGAGGTGTCAAACTCAAATAATTCCGAGGGACAATTATGCACTTGGTTATGGTTTCAAAGGCCATCAATGATTTTGTAATCACATAATGGCAAGAAGTGAAGTTTACAACTTATTTTGCTGATCATCCTGGTTTACCAAGAATATATTATTCAGTTTGTAAAATTGGTCTTGCCTAACACTAATTATTAACAAGAATTCAATCATACAACACAAAGCCACACCACATCGTACATCACACCCAGCTGCATAATTTACACCCACTCGTTCCACACTGTTACATCACACCACACACCACAACTCGTCATACAACAATCCAGAGATCACACTTAGTCACACCCCAATCAACATCATATCTAGCCACACATAACACTCAACCACACTACACCAAACATACCACTCAGTCACATTATGCCACACATCACACCAGCCACACAACAGTCCCATTCGTTCAACAATCCATTTCACATCCAGAAACACCACACATCACGTGTCACTAGAACCACACAGTCATACCACACAAAAATCACATCACACCCACAAAAAATCATATCAAATTTCACATCACAACCACCAATATGACACAGCAAAAGAAATCACAATATAAACATCACATTCAGGCACAAAAGAACTAATAAAACTCCCAGCCAAAGCATACAGCCATGCCACACTACACATTACACCCAGCCATAGAATTACCCACATGATGCAACCACAGACAAAAGTGAAAAGAAAAGGAAAGAAAAACCTCCCATAAAGTGACAAACCTATCCCAAACAACACCACTAGCAAAATGTGGGTAACAATCAAGTAACCAAGACTTCCTTCCCCTTTCCAGTACTTGCAGCAAAGTCATCAGACAGCATGTGTGTCAACTGAGAATGTTCAAGGGATTTGTATGTTCAGATACCAGCACTGATATGATTGCTAGCTTCAAGCAAGGAAGGAGTACAGCTGGCAAGGAGGAACATGCAAGAAAATGAAAACTAATGCAACTGTACTACTCCCAGAAAATGAAAGTCACGGAAGACATCAAAGCAGCAATATAAAGACATTAAAGAACTGTCTTTTATAATATAAAATAAAATAAATAAATAAATAAATAACAAGGCTCAAATATATAGGTAACTATTAAACAGACATTACTTTTGCTACATGAAAATGCAAGTGAGGCCATAGTCCTGTACAAAAATGGCAACACAGTCACGTAGAAAAAGAAATGAGAGTAAAGTTCTACGACTTTTGGGGAAAAAAATAATAAATCGCAAGTTTCCTATATTTTTCTATACATTCTACATTTTTTTTCTTGAGACCAATTCATCTTGTTGCCTTTCAACATTGAATCCCTCCCACAACTGGTGGAAAGCCATTCAACACTAGGCAACAAACTAAATCTTATAACATGCATTAGGTCATATGGCAATATGTTGTCATCTGTTAAACTGGTTGAAACACACTTGGCATATGTGACAATGCAGCATGCGCCACGTGTTGCCTAAATGTTGACCTCGGTGGAATTGTGCCTTAACATAACCAAACTAACCTAACCAAAGTAATCAGACAGAAGCAAATTAATACAACCTAACCAAACTATCCTAACCAATTAAACCTAATCAAACTTACCTTGCATGGCATATATGGGGTTCAAATTACTCAGAGTAACAAACTCTATCTGATGATAATAGTAAGAAAAGCCATGTTGGGACTGGTGAAAGAGTAAAAGAATACCCCCCCCTATCTCAATGACCACCCTGCCACTGCAGCTAGTAACTCTTATCTTCATAATATCAAGGACTTCAATATACTGTACACTCGAGTCCTTGGTATTATCTACACCTCAGGCTTCCTTACACCCTCACTAACCACCCTGTCTCTCCAATAACTCTGTCCTCTGCATCATCTTGAAATGGGCTTTTGGTATAAGGTTTTCAACTTCAAAAATCTCTTAATTACTGTGTCCCACAGCCTCCTGCTTACCCACTGCGCATTTCATACTCCACCTGCACAATTTATTAAGTTGTGAAGGCATGAAGGTCACACTCAGATACTTACCCAGGCAAAAGAAATGAAGGATAATGCAAGCCAATTGAAATATTTATCTCTACATGAGAATGGCTGTCATTTTGAGGCTACCGTGAAGCAACGTTCGAACCATTCACAGGCTGCATAAACACTAACCAGCATCTATTTCCCTTATTTGGACAAAATTTAAGCCTCCTTTCAAAGTATACATAACACTCTTGCACGGTAATGCAATAGGCATAATGTTACCCTGCCTTGCTACTTACTTCCTTCACAGAGGTGAGGTGGTGATACACGTGGAACTTGCGTAGTGACCGACAAGGGAGGCTCTGCAAGAGCGACTATCGGGAATCTGTCTTTATAACAACGCTCATTCTATATTTTGGCTTCTCTGTTGTTTTGTCTAATTATTTTCACATCTTATTCTTTCTTTCCTTTTAATTTCTTCGTCAAAACTTAAATGTGAATTTTTTTGCTTCACACACACACACACACACACACACACACACACACACACACACACACACACACACACACATATATATATATATATATATATATATATATATATATATATATATATATATATATATATATATATATATATATATATATATATATATATATATATATATATATATATATATATATATATATATATATATATATATATATATATATATATATATTAAATAGATAGATAGATAGATAGATAGATAGATAGATAGATAGACAGATAGATAAATAGATAGATAGATAGATAGACAGATAGATAGATAGATAGATAGATAGATATCTGCTGCAGTCACACTAAATATGCAAACGTCTATACATCATTCCACCACTTGCTTCCCTTCCTAACCCCTCCAGACTCTCATGTACTACTACTCTCCAGCGCTATGACCCCCCTTTTTCATTGTGTCACACACTTCATCTTCCAATATTGCATTACTTCCTCTTTTCCTAACTTTCTCACTCCCAATATTTCCATCACACTGAACTATCCAAAGTCATCTAATAAAAAATAATAGTTGTCATCCATCCTCTCTTCAAACACTACTACTAAACATGGCTACTGTTACACACTGTAAGAACACCACCATGATGAAACTGTCAAGGCACAAAGTGAAGCAACCTTCTATGATGAAGGAGGCGGTGCCTTCAGACACCCTCGCCTTTGGCCATAATTCCTTGCAATAAGAAAGGACCAGTTACCAGCTGTATTTTAGAATGCCCTGTGAATGCCATTTAACACTTCAATATAGGGAGGGGCTTCAAGAGAAAACAAACTGATAACCACTCAGAGGATATCCTGCGGTCTCTTCACATGTACTCTCTCCACGCGGCGACACACTCTTACACACTCGACACACTTGAGACACTACAAGCCTCCAGCCATGAAGAACACGCCCGCCTTTCTCCTCCTCCCCGTGTTGCTGGTGCTGTTGCTGGCACCCAAAGGATTTCTTGGCTCTTCTCTCACCCCGCAATGCTCCATCAGTTTCAAGACCTCGGACCAGAACTACGAGTACGTCAACATTACCACTGTTAATAGAACGATGTATGATCAAATAAACTCAACTATCTACGTGAGCCCGCAGCAAGGTATGCCAATGAAGGTTGTGCTGGAGGTGAAGGGACAAGAAGGCGTTAAAACTAATACTGAGTTCTCACTGGAAGAAGGATGTTTCGAGGGTGACATGAGGTTGCGGGAACTGTTCGTGAAGGTGAAGTTAATGAATATGTCCCAACAGTACCAAAAGGTGACTACGCGATACAAATTCCAGGTGAGGACGAGCACGTGTATCAAGCCGTGTACCAGTGAAGCCTACATGATAGGTATTCACAGCCTCCACGTCTTGGCTTCCGGCGTCTCACAATGGTCACTTGAACACCCAGGAGAAAACTGCGGTGACATACCTAAATGGAACAAAACCAAGTACGAGGGCTCCTTCCCTACGTGCATATATTATAAAAAACCTTCATCGTTATCAACAACAATTCCTGCTAAGACCCCAACAACTACTGCCACGCCAACAACAAGCCCTGCCACGCCCATAACCTCTTCCACACCTATAACAACTACTTCCATGCCCTCACCCGCTGTGATTGGTGGTATTACAGGAGTAGTAGCAGGAATTATAGCAGTGGCATTGGTGGCAGTGGTGAGGAAGCGGCGTGGTGAGACAGCAATCGAAGGCGAGTTTCTCTCTCTCTCTCTCTCTCTCTCTCTCTCTCTCTCTCTCTCTCTCTCTCTCTCTCTCTCTCTCTCTCTCTCTCTCTCTCTCTCTCTCTCTCTCTCATAAAATAACGTAGTAGTAGTAGTAGTAGTAGTAGTAGTAGTAGTAGTAGTAGTAGTAGTAGTAGTAGTAGTAGTAGTAATAGTAGCAGCAGCAGCAGCAGTACCAGTACCATTACTAGTAGTAGTAGTAGTAGTAATAGTAGTAGTAGTAGTAGTAATAGTAGTAGTAGTAGTAGTAGTAGTAGTAGTAGTAGTAGTAGTAGTAGTAGTAGTAGTACAGTAATATTAATCCCATTTTGCCTTCAGGTGTACTAATGCGTCCGAAGATCGCAGAATTACCGCGTGAAGAAAGTGTCAACAGCCTGTATGAACCTGCCGGCAGACGAGAACCCGTGTATGAAACTATTGACAGGCAAGGATCTGTCAACAGCCTGTATGAAACTATTGATAGACGAGGATCTGTCAACAGCCTGTATGAACCTTTGGAAAACTTTCGGTCCACACGCACTTGACAAGTAAGACATTGAGAGACAAATGAAAAATAAGATGAGAAAAAGAAAATGTTTGAAGGACACAAATGAATAAGTTTTCCCTTTCAATGCATTAATAATTGGAATTATCTACATAGAGAGTTAAGAATACACACACACACACACACACACACACACACACACACACACACACACACACACACACACACAGTTTATGAAAGTCTGTATCCACTTTCGTGATTTCAATGATTGCTTTTTATATTGTGTTTCATAACAAGAACTTTGTCAAGAAGTTATTTTCAATGTTGTTTATGGCTATCAAGTTATTCTCAGTTCTAACAATAAGATGTGAGCTCCTATCACTGCTAGTCATTGCCACTGTGGTATTTCCTATTCTCTGATCGCTCCCTCAACCAGTTCTGGGAAGCGTGCAGAGGTCTGAAATACTTAAGGGATGATGATGTTTCTTATATAGTACAGTTAAGTCAAAGGGGTAATGCCATATACTATTAAACGTTCCAGACAAAATAAGATTAGACAAATACGTCCATCCATGTGTAATATTGATTTGTTTGATTTATAGACATGAATATCAGTAAACTTTGTGACATCATTAATTGGAGTAACTGTTCATACACACTGAATATATCTAATTATGCAATCTGCCATGTTTTAGTCCGTAAGGAAATAACTTTAGTGAGGAAGAGTGTACTACTAGAGCCAAGGGCCGTTCTGTGTCTCCCTTCCCACGTCAACAGTGAATCCTGCCTACTGCTGTGTTTGTATCTCAATGTTTTTTTATTTATTTATTATTTATTCTTAAGAATTTTTTATTCTCACAAATTATTTCTTTAAAGGTTGTTGGCAGTCCTTGATTCAGCTTTTGCCTTGTGAGTTTTTGTTAATATTTATATTTGTTTTACAAGTGTTATCACCTGAGACAGTTATACCACGAATACAACACATACATTGCCAGAAAGAACAATGTATGCCATTATCTCATAATTGATTATAATTGATTATATTTTTTTTTTATCGTGGAATTTTGTGACAATTATTAATTACGTTTCCATTATTACCCAATATGGAGAGATTCCCACAAATGCTTATGCATCTAACCCTCATGCAAGGGTGGTCAGAGAGGATCTGTTTGTTTGATCTTACAGATCAAGGGATTGAGATACTTTGAATTTATCATAAAGAGGTGTGTGTGTGTGTGTGTGTGTGTGTGTGTGTGTGTGTGTGTGTGTGTGTGTGTGTGTGTGTGTGTTATTATATGGCTTTGGTTATCCAAAAACTAGAAAACTGCATTTGCATAATGTAAAAACTTCAATACAGCTTTATGGTGTAGTGTTATTCAGCATTTGTTTTTCACACATAACTCATTAATTGTATCCCAACTCCCGGGTTATTCCATTTTTTTTTTTTTTTCACCAATAAGTTTCACGATAAAGTAACATTTGTATGTTGAGAAAGCAAAAGTATGACTGGTATATTTAACCAAGCTCATACAAACACTTGTAAAGGAATTCGATAATGAGCTGAGATAGACAGCATTTACGTACACTTTGATATTAGATAAACAGCTGCATGCATGAGATAACGTGGGAAATATCCTGCTCCACTGTTGAGAAAGCAAAAGTATGACTGGTATATTTAACCAGGCTCATACAAACACTTGTAAAGGAATTCGATAATGAGCTGAGATAGACAGCATTTACGTACACCTTGATATTAGATAAACAGCTGTATGCATGAGATAACGTGGGAAATATCCTGTTCCACTGGTAGCGCAAATGTAATAATGTTAATGCACTCACACACACAAAAAGAAAAGAATTAAATAAATAAATAAATAAATAAATAAATAAATAAATGAAAAAAAAGGAAAGAAGTGAATAGAGCATTACCATTATTACATTTCGAACGAAAGAGATAGAAGGTAAGAAACATCAAGGGAGAGTGAGGCAAAGACCATCTCCCAGAACCAGAACCAGAACCAAACACGACAAGCATCAACAACGACTCCAAGGGCGGGCCAGGAAGGATCCGGGAGGTGGCGCCAAGAATACCCGGCACCACAGCACTCTATTAGCACATCCTTATTTTACCTACCTGTGCTGGCAGCGGTAAAACCAAGCGGGGGTGAAGACTGGCCAGATAGTGATTATGAACAAGAGAATAGTGATTAGAAGGACGAAAATAGTGGTTATACGAACGAAAATAGTGGTTACACGGACGAAAATATTGGTTATAAGGACGAAAATAGTGGTTATAACTTAGGACGAGAACAGAGGTTATAAGGACGAGAATGGTGGTTAAAAGGACAAGAATGGTGGTTATAAGGACGAGAATGGTGGTTATAAGAACAAGAAGTGGTTATAAGAACGAGAATGGTGGTTATAGGGACGAGAATGGTGGTTTTGGTTACTTTGCTTTGGTGAGGTTACTGCTTTGTTAAGGTTAAGGTTAAGGTTAAGGCTTTGGTGAGGTTGTGTTAGCCGCCCTCTCTCATCTCACTAAAACTAGGAGTGCAAATTAACTTTCCCTGAGGATGCCACAGCTCAAAATAGGCCAAGAAGTTCCTGGAAACATGGAAAGCTGCATGTTGTGGATTTCTCAGGCAGGGTTGCAACATTGTGGTTCCATGGAGCGTTGCTTTGAGTATACGTTCCAAAAAAGTCTTCCTTAATTGCCCGTTTGTTTGTCATTTACAACTAAGGAGTGAGGGATGTTGCTGAGCATATAAATACAAGTGGGAGAAAACTAGGCTGGTTAAAGAATTCCAAGAAATAGTCAAGAATGGAATAAGAATTAGTAATCAAGATAAGTTCCCCCTCCCCCACCAAAAAAAAAAAAAAAAGCATGTGCTGAATGGAGAGAATTAAAAAAAAATAAATTAAAAAATAATAAATTAAAAAAAAATCAAAGGAATAAAAAAAGAGTAGTAGTAGTAGTAGTCGTAGTAGTAGTAGTAGTAGTAGTAGTAGTAGTAGTAGTAGTAGTAGTAGTAGTAGTAGTAGTAGTAGTAGTAGTAGTAGCAGCAGCAGCAGCAGCAATATCATTGTTGTTGGCATAATGGTACTACTACTACTACTACTACTACTACTACTATTACTGCTGCTGCTGCTGCTGTTGCTATTATTATTATTATTATTATTATTATTATTATTATTATTATTATTATTATTATTATTATTATTATTATCATCATCATTATTATTATTATTGATAAAAAAATCAATGAAAAAAAATCAGATTAAATGATGCAGCAGCAACATCATTGTTGTTGACATAATGGTACTACTACCACTACTACTACTACTACTACTACTACTGCTACTGCTGCTGCTACTACTACTACTACTACTGCTACTACTATTATTACTATTATTATTATTATTGTTATTGTTATTATTATTATTATTATTATTATTATTATTATTATTATTATTATTATTATTATTATCATCATCATCATCATCATCATCATAATCATTATCATGATAATTATCATCATATCACCATCATCACCATCACCAGCATCATCATCACCAAACATTTCCCGCATCCTCTTTCTTAAGAGTCTCTCTATTCTTTTCTTTGTACTATTTGCATGAAGCATGCACGAGTACATTTCTCTCCTTCACTGCCTAACCTCCGACTTAAATCACTCTGAGCAGAGAGAAGATGAGTTCCACATGTGCACACACGAGCTAACGATACGGGGCGGCGTGTTTCCTAAGGTGCAGGGCTGGGAATTCCAAGGTCTGACGGGAATGAAAAAAAAGGGAGGAAAGGAAGAAGGTTATGCAAAGCTAGACGAGATCACGTAGTGCCAAACTTGCATATTCACTAAAGTAAACACATTACAACACTACCAGGTGTGTGTGTGTGTGTGTGTGTGTGTGTGTGTCCAGTCATTACTCATACTGGACGTGGGGTCACCTTCCCTTCCTCTTAGTAAGCAGCCCACACCTCGCTGTGTTATTATAGACTCAAGGAGAGACGCTCTGATGAGCGTCTGAGCGGTGGGAACGGGAAGGTTGGCTATGCTTACTGCTCTTGACGGGCGAGAGATGAAGGAGGTTTTTAGTTTTACAGCTTGATATCTTTTAGAGGGAAGACTCAGGAAGGAAGTTTTGATGAGAGCACTAGGACATATAGGTGGAAATTTTGGAAAGACTTTTTGAGAGGGATTATCTAAGGCGTTAGAACATTTAAAAAGAGTTAGCTTACAAATGATGAAGACAACTTGCTACGGGGAAGAAAAAAATATATAGAACAGTGTTTTGAAGGAGTTTACTGAGATTAATTTTGGAGGAAGTCTGTAGGAGGAAATTTTAAGTGGACTTTTAAAAAGGGATAGGAGCGTGAGAGAAAATTTCCAGGGAGATTGTTTCATGGAGCATTTGAGGGAGAGGCTATGGGAGGAATCTAAAGAGAGGCTATTTGGGAGTTTCAAATGCTGGAAAAAAGTTTTGTGGGAGGCTATTTTATCGTATTTTGGAGGGAAACTGAGGGAGAACATTTTAAAAATCACTGTAAGTTTGTCAGGGTGCAGGTGATGAGTTTAGCTAGCGGGGCATAAAGGCTGTGATGTAATTTTTCGTTACGAGAGGACCGAGGCGCTTTCGTGGGGACGTGGATGACTGCAGGGAGGAAGGAGGTTCTGAAGAGGCTTGCTGAAAAGTTTAATATTACATACGTACATCTGAAATCTTATTTGTCATTATTATTATTATTATTATTATTATTGTTTTTGTTGTTATTATTATTATTATTATAGGGCCAGAGGAGCATACAGTACGAACAAGAAGCAAATTCCTGAGTTATGTTTATTTGTGAGCTCTGCGTATAGTGAGTGACAGGTGTTGATTCTAGCGGAAAAGTTCAGGGAGGTTCATCAATGTAAACAGTCTTGCTGGAACGTGATGAAGTACACGTATTTTTAAACGCTTTGTTCTTTCACACGGATATCTCCTTCATCATATACAATTAAAGTGACTTGTTTTTCCCTAACAAAGCTTTCATTGCAATAAGGTTTATAAAGCAGCAGCTTCTGTAAATCGTATCTTCATCCACTCAGGAACAGATGTCAGTCTTATCCATCCCATTAGTTACCCAGTAAACTTCTGCATCCTTTGCCTATTAGTTTTGTGAAACCCACCTGAATATCTCTTCTGGTAATCTGGTGCCACCCCCCGACTTTGTTAGTCTTGTGATGACTCACTGCATCTTGTTCTACTCCGCGGTTACTTCTCGTCTCATGTCTATCAGGCTGTGATAGCTTTTTGTCATCTTGGTACCTATTCCCATATTTGAATTTTCTCCTCTCTCATTTATTCTTTCTATTTTCTTCCCTCTTCCTTCATTTCTTCCTTCTTCCATTTTTTTTTTTTTTGTATTCTTCCTTCTTTTTCGTATTTCATCTCTTTGTGTTTCTTGAGTTACAGTATATTTTTCATAGGCCACATAAGTGATTAGTCACGTTTCCATTAGTTTTCCTCATTGATAATGCAGAATCCTTGTTAAAGTACCACTATTAGAATAAATGAATAAAAAAGAAAAAAAAACTCTGAAAACTCGAAGTTTCCGCTAGAGCTTGATGAAAATAGTTGAAATAAAACGCCGAAACGTTTTAGAAAGTCCAGAGGTTACTGTTTTTGGGCAGCTAGTTCAAAAGTGCAAGAGACACAGTTAGCGGGCTTGAGAATGCCTGGCCCTTGACCGTGAACGAAGCTACTGGAATCCCAAGCAGTACCTGACGAAACACTGCCGCCCCTTCCAGCATTGCTACGCGTGAACCTTCGCTAACGAGGATGCCGTAAGTCCTATGTACGTGAGATGACGCTGTAACACACATGAAAAAAAAAAAAGTATTAAAGAATAAATAAAAATAAGAAAAGAAATTACTAAAAATAAGTAAATAGATAAACAAATACTCATGAAAATAATAATCATGAAATATATGATAAAATAGAAGACTAAATTAAAAATAAATAAACTAATAAAATAAAACTAAATAAACGAAAACGTAAAATCAAATAAAGAAACACATAAGTAAATAACACAAAAAATAAATAAAACATGTGAATGAATGATCAGAAAAATAATTGAGAGGGCCATATTTGTATAGGTGATTTGAAAATGAGACGCTTTTCCAGTAACTTTTTAAGTTCAAAATAGCGTTAAAATGAACATTTTAAATAAATAAATAGATAAGTAAAAAAGACAAAAAGAAAAAAAGAAAACATGGAACACTATGTGGTAAAAAAAAAAAGAAGCTCCAGCAAGCAGAAGTAAAAAAAAAAAAAGGAAATCAAATAGAAGGGAAAGGAGAGAGAGAGAGAGAGAGAGAGAGAGAGAGAGAGAGAGAGAGAGAGAGAGAGAGAGAGAGAGAGAGAGAGGTAAGAAGAACACGAAAGGAAGATGTAATGGAGAGGAATGAAGGAGAAAGCCTGGAGGGGGTGGGGAGAATATGGGATGATGACAAGGAGGAGGAGGAGGAGGAAGAGGAAAGGACTGAAGTAACCTTGAAGGAGAGACGAGGAGGAGGGAGAAGAAGCGAAGAAGGATTCAGTTGGCTGGCAGATTCCGTTCCTGCAGGAGGGAAGGAGGTGAGGATTCTCTCTCTCTCTCTCTCTCTCTCTCTCTCTCTCTCTCTCTCTCTCTCTCTCTCTCTCTCTCTCATATCTTCTTCGTTTCTGAATCATTATTTTAGACTCATTTCTTTCTCTCTATCTGTTAACCAGTTATGCCTTTATTGTGTTGTTTCCTCTCTCTCTCTCTCTCTCTCTCTCTCTCTCTCTCTCTCTCTCTCTCTCTCTCTCTCTCTCTCTCTCTCTCTCTCTCTCTCTCTCTCGTTCTGTATATTTCATCCTTACCACTTCATTTTTTCCTTATATTTTTTTTTTCTATCCATCTTTCTCATCGTTTATTTTCTTACCATCTCATTTATTTCTTAGATTTACTACTGTTATTTTTCCTACCAGTTCTTTCAGACCTCCATTTTTTCCTTTTATTTCTTTATTATACGCCCTTGACTCTCTCTCTCTCTCTCTCTCTCTCTCTCTCTCTCTCTCTCTCTCTGATACAGCTTTCTCCACTAAGCAGAGAGAGGATGGAAGCAGGGCGCGTGTTACTCCTGCTAGTGGCAGGGCTGGTGGGATCTACTACTGCTGCTCCTGTCCCCCTACCAGCAGTTTTCGGGACTACCAATGTAAGTACGCACACACACACACACACACACACACACACACACACATGTAATTTATCTATTTTCTGTGATAACTACTTAATGTGTGTGTGTGTGTGTGTGTGTGTGTGTGTGTGTGTGTGTGTGTGTGTGTGTGTGTGTGTGCTATTTTTCTATCTCTGTGATCATGTGTCATTATAGGAATACCGAAGTAGTTATAGCGGTAGTAGTAGTAGTAGTAGTAGTAGTAGTAGTAGTAGTAGTATAAAAAATAATAATAATAATAATATAGAAATTAGCACGGAAGCGTAATTGTTTCATTAAAAAACAATAAAATAGAATGAAAGAGTGAACACACGAAGAGAGAAAGAGAAAGGTGTCTGTAATTGCCGCATCATGCAGTGACGCAACACAAGAGAGAAGAAAGGAGAGAGGAAGAGAAGAAAAACAAGGAAAGACAAGAAACGAGAATACTTTAAGAATGGCTCGTGTTTACTTTGTAGTTTTACTTTCACATTTACTTTTTTAACCTTACCTGAATCATCCACCTCAAAATTAAGATAATATGACCTGATTCTGTAGTCCATTAATAGATAATATGTTAAGCATCTGACTGAAGTAAAAATATAAGCGTAATGATAAATAGCATAACATTTCCTTCCCCCTCAGATACAGACAGATGGGAAATTCGCACAACTACAAAATACGAGACGAAACCTAGATTCAGAAACGCTACTTAAAGATCCATCATTATACCAGACTCAGAATCCACACAGCAACAAACTGGGAAAAAATTCACAATTATAAATGCGAAAGCATTCACAAATGCTACTTAAAAATCTATCAGGCTGAGAATCTCCATCAAAGGTAATCAAATCAGACAAGAAATCACGTCTTGTCTTATTGCGGAAATAGAAACACAGAGGAGTGTGTTGCGATCTCTTCATCGTACCCTTAGTCGTCTGTGATGGTAATATTTCTTTTTTTCGAATCAATTCTAGTGTGCGTGGCCAGATCATCCTTTTTAACACTATTAAACCCTGCAACTTCCTACTTATGACTTCAATTTTTCAAAAGGGAAGTTCCAATTTTTTTGTAATTCTGAGTTTATTCATTAGGGACTACCACCTCAATGGTCTTTTTTTTTCTACTTTGTAGTCATTGGCTGGATCCCTATTAAATTTAAAAAAAAAGTGAGGACTACTTAAAGAACATAAATCTAAAGGAAAATGCACAATAAAACTGTATGATTCAATCCTCACACTTTTCTAAGGTATGAATGGTCGTATCTATTTCTCTGCAGTGGGAGCCAAGGGATACATTAGTTGGGGTATGGGTATAACGTTTTCTTTGAGGAAGACATGTAGCTGAAATGTAAGGGAGTACGACACTGGTCGCAGGCCTCTGCTTTACCCTGAGTTTCCATGATACTTTTTTTCACTCATTTAACCAGTTATCTATTTAGCTCTGTCTATCTGCCTGTTTGTCAGTCTATCCAACAATCTGTCTGTTTTTCTACCTATTTGCCTGTCGTTATATTCATCTATCTACTTTTTCACTTACTTACCTATCTATCTACCTATCAATCTACCTAGTACTGTATCAATCAACCAATCAACCAATCAATCAATCAAACAAATAACCTATCTATCTTGACAGTATTGCTTATGGATGCGTCTCAATTTCATCCCCGTCTTTCAGGAACTCGTGAAGACCAACTTTATCCCCTTGAGAGACACCCTGCTTCGCCTCGACTCCCTGCTCAGGCGACCCAACGACTACAATGAGGTGATAGAGGAGTCCGGGGAGGAGGACGACCAGCTCTCCAGGTAAAGCCGAGGAGCACTTAGCATTACGAGGGATAACCAAACACCAGCAAACCTTTAGGAAGATTAGGAGGAAAAGAAAGACGGAGAGAGAAAGAGCAAACTTGAGGAGGAGGAAGGGTGGTGGGGATAGGAGGGAGAGAGAGAGAGAGAGAGAGAGAGAGAGAGAGAGAGAGAGAGAGAGAGAGAGAGAGAGAGAGAGAGAGAGAGAGAGAGAGAGAGAGAGAGAGAGAGAGAGAGAGAGAATAAGGAGATAAAACATGAGGGAAGGAACAAGCTGGGCAAGGAGGAAGAGAAGTAGGGGATAGACGAGAAAGAAGAAAAGTAGAGAGAGAAAATGCAGGAAAGAATGATCAGAGAGAAGAGAGGTAGAGAGAGAAAACAGGTGAGAAGTAACAAACTAGAGGAGGAGGAGGAGGAGGAGGAGGAGGAGGAGGAGGAGGAGGAGGAGGAATAAGAATAATGATAGGTAGGAAAGAATGAAGAATAAGAAGAATATGAAAAAAACGGACAAAGAACGGATGAAAAGGAGAAGGATGAGGGAAAACAGAACAGGAAAAGAACAGGAGAAAAGAAGGGAGGCATAACAAATAAAAAAAAAAAGTACAGGCGCAATATCGGTGAGAGGAGAGGACGACAATGTGAGTCATGTGGTTTACGAAGCAAGAGAGAGAGAGAGAGAGAGAGAGAGAGAGAGAGAGAGAGAGAGAGAGAGAGAGAGAGAGGAAGTGATAAATACAGAAGATATTAAAGACAAGCCACGATACGAGTACCAGAATTACGACGCAAAATATGCAAGAGGCAGGAAATCCTGAATAACAAGTAACTGTTTACAATAATGATAGGAGGAGGAGGAGGCGAATGTACTCAAACCAGGGATACAGAAAATAAGAGAGGACACAAAGTCATCTCATAAATAAGAAAACAGCGGAGAAACCATTGAACACGAGAAGGAAGCAGAAGAAATAAGAGGGAGGAAGAGGAGGAAAATGTATACCATAAAAATGGGAAGAAATAAAGAAAACGAACTGTTACTTAGAAAAAAAAAAATAAAACAAATACAAAAAGGAAGAAGGAGGGAGGAGGTGAAGAGGAGGAACAGAAGGAGGAGGAGGAGGAGGAGGAAGAATAATGTTGTCTCTTTTCCGCAGGGTTCTTTATGAGATTCAAAACAGCCCTCCAGATAGCAACACTAGACAAATAACTGACATCTTGACCAGTTTGGCAAGCGAGGTGAGTCCTCTCTCTCTCTCTCCTCATCTCTCTCTCTCTCTCTCTCTCTCTCTCTCTCTCTCTCTCTCTCTCCTCTCTCTCTCTCTCTCTCTCTCTCCTACTACTGCTGCTGCTGCTGCTGATACTGCTAAAAACAATACTGCTGATAATGATAATGATGATCATGATAATAATAATAATAATAATAATAATAATAATAATAATAATAATAATAATAACAATAATAATAATAATAATAATGGTAAAAATGATGTCTTAATTTCAGGACTCAATCTTGAAACGCCTTCCTCGTGAAGCCAAACGGGGAAGAGGACGAAGCAGAGAGGTGAGAGAGAGAGAGAGAGAGAGAGAGAGAGAGAGAGAGAGAGAGAGAGAGAGAGAGAGAGAGAGAGAGAGAGAGAGAGTCCACAACAAGCCTCTCCATATCATAACCCTTCAGCTTTCCTCACCTTCTCCAGCACCTAATCTGACAGAGAGCATCCCGCAGAGTTGTCTAAGGCTGCGTCACATTTTAACATTCATGACTACTCATTCTATCGAGCACAACCACTCTTCTTTCTTCCATACACTTTTAGTGCAGCATTTAGCACTTTCTTCACACTGTCCATCGTTTTCATTCGTGGTTTTCTCCCTTTGCCTTGTTCTTCTCCGTTCAGCTTTATCATGCTTGCCGTTCTTTCCTTCCTCCACAGACATTCCTCTAATGTAGTGACGAAGTATAAAAGCTCCAAAACGATTCTGGCACGCGACCCTCGTCCTGATCCCGATGTCTAAAGGGCTGCCTTTCTGTTCTCCCAGCTCAGGGTTCGGTCCCATCCCCAGCTGAGGCCTCTCATGGCTAAAGATTTATCCCGCCTTCAAATCAATTTCTCATTGTTTCTATGGAGTGCCCAAGGGAGGCATGATAACGGTAAAAATCTCCATTAAGTAGTGAATAAGGATTTTTTCTACGTAACAGGGGTACTGGCTAAGGTAACAATATATATATATATATATATAAATATATATATATATATATATATATATATATATATATATATATATATATATATATATATATATATATATATATATATATATATATATATATATATATATATATATATATATTTATATATATATATATATATGATGAAACTAGTGGATGTAAGACTACAAAACATTCGAGACACGACACGCTTCACATTACAATAGAACCAGCAAAGAAAGAAATTTGAAATTATAGCTTTTTATCTTTCTTTCAGTGGCAACCTAAAAAGAGAAGAAAAATGGAAATAAAATCAGACGCTCAAAACCTTACACTTCCCACATTAGATCCAATGGAGAACGAAAATGTAAATAAATGACAACGTTTTCTGTTTCTTTCAGCGGCGACCTAAGAGCAAGGAGAGGAGATGCAAACCCAGGGGATCCAGGAGCAGAGAGAGGAGCAGGAGACCAAGCAGGGAGAGGAGACCAAGACCAAGCAGGGAAAGATGTGAGGACGAAACGACCACCACGTCTCCCTCCACCTGCCACGACCACGACTACTCCAACGACCTGCTACTACACCTACTAGCACCACCACCACCACCTCCGCCACATCCACCGACTCCATCGACTACTACTACTACTACTCCAACCACTTACTACTACCCCCACGACTACTACTACTCCAACTACCACTACGACGACCACTCCATCTACCACCACCGCCTCCTCCACGACTACGACCACCACTCCTGCCTCCTCCTCCTCTTCCACTACCACTACCACCACCACCACTACCCCTACCCACAACTACTTCTACCACTACCACCACCCCAACTACAACTTCAAGCACGACAACTACGGCTTCTGGTTAGACTATAAAGCTGTGGTGATACTGCTACTACTACTTACCACTACTACTACTACTACTACTACTACAAACGGACATGTAGCTACACTAATTTACTGATAAGAAGAAAGAAGAAGAAGAGAAGAAGAAGAAGAAGAAGAAGAAGAAGAAGAAGAAGAAGGAAGAAGAAGAAGAAGGAGAAGAAGAAGAAGAAGAAGAAGAAGAAAAAGAAGAAGAAGAAGAAGAAGAAGAAGAAAGAACTGACTTCCAGCTGGTAACGGGTCTTGAACATCAATATACAAAAAAAAAGTCGAGAGAGAGAGAGAGAGAGAGAGAGAGAGAGGAGAGAGAGAGAGAGAGAGAGAGAGAGAGAGGAGAGAGAGAGGAGAGTACACCAGTTCCTTTTTTTATATAACGCACCAACAAACTAACGATGATGATTAACTAGAAGTGTATGTGTGTGTGTGTATGTGTGTGTGTATGTGTGTGTGTGTGTGTGTGTGTGTGTGTGTGTGTGTGTGTGTGTGTGTGTGTGTGGAGGTGACTAGTGAACACGTAACAGGAGACAATGTAACACCAAAAGATAATCCCACACTCGACCAACTAAAATCCCACACAACTCCTTACAAATTCAGTAACCTGACTCAACCTGACTCAGCTTATCTGTGTCTGAGAGTGTGTTTGTGTCTACATGTTTACGACTAGGCGCTGTCAGCTTCTATTCAGATTTATTTTATTTATTTATTTTTTTCTATTACCTCTTCCCTTGAGTGTGAAGGTCAGGCAAGTCAAGTATTCAAAGTTAAGATGCATATTGTGTTAGATCACTGAAATATAATATGTATGTTTTGGACTGGGTATCGATCTATCTATCGTGTAGTCGTAACATTATATCTATCATCTGTCTATCTATCTATATATCTATCTATCTATTTTGTCTATCTGTCTGTCTCTCTGTCTGTCTGTCTGTCTGTCTGTTTATCTACCTATAAAATTCATCCCAATGCATTGATGGACTCAAGGTATATGCTGTAGATAAACACTGGGTAGTTTATATACTAATAGAGTGATTATGCTTATGAATGAGAGAGGTATACTTAAAAATCTATTAAGAGGAACGGTGACTATACTAATAGAGAGCATAAAACAAAAAGGAGCAGGATTCTAACCCATGACAATGTATCATTAAACAAGGACCTAACCAAGGAACCAGTGAGGAGAAACATTTGTTATTAATAGAATAAATACAATGAACCAAGTAAATGATGCTATAAATATCCCTCAAGGCAGGAGTCAAGCCCGTGACAGTGTACCCATTAAACAAGAACTCAACCACTGACCCAAGATAGAAACATTACTTCATTAGAGAGAAGAAGAAGAAGAAGAAGAAGAAGAAACACACACACACACACACACACACACACACACACACACACACACACACACACGACATATAAATGAAGTTATGTAGGCCTATAATCTGAACCGTTGACAATATTACTCATGTATATTAAACAAGTCATTTACCACAGTGCCACCGAGAAATCAAATTACTGGATAGAATAAATACCGAAAAGAAAACTTACAATAATAATTTCTACATATATAATTCGAACACATGGCAATATATACGTTAGACAAAGATTTAACTGGGGACCCACCATATCTACAATACATTCCTTGGTAATGAAAAAAATAAATAAATAAATAAAAATAAACGTGGAAAATGAGAATGGTTGCCTGACTGGTGAGCTGGTCCGATCACAACACCGGGGTCATATGGCGCCAGTATAGAAATCCAGAGTGAAAATCAGGATGACCTTTCAATGTGGCAGCGGAAGTAGGGTGAAAAAAAGGAATCAGGAAGGAAATAAGAAGAATATTTCATTGCCGGGAAGAAAAAATGCGGCGACCAGAAATTAATGTGGCTCCCGCTAACCTTGAGGGACGCCACCATTTGTGAGGCGAACTATTTAAACTTGCTGCTGCTCGCCATGACAGCGCGAACACTAAGGAATACAAAGGGAGACCAAGCAGAAGTAGGCATAGAGGGAGCACAACGGAACACAAGGGAAGACCAAATAGAAGCAAACATACCGAGAGAACACATATGAACACAAAGGAAGACCAAGCAGAAGCAGACATACAAAAGGAACACAAAGTAACATAAGGCGAGATCAAATAGAAGCAGACATGGAGGAAACACAAAGAAATAAAAAGGAAGAAAAATAATAATATAAAGAAAACACTAAGAAAGAATAAATAACATACGATTTCCTGAAACTTAAGAGACTGAAGTAAAGAAACAACAAAATAACAGATGTAGGATATAAGAGAGAGAGAGAGAGAGAGAGAGAGAGAGAGAGAGAGAGAGAGAGAGAGAGAGAGAGAGAGAAACTAGCGAGACGAACGATGAGAAAAGTACTCCCAGGAAGGTACCATTAAGGATAACTTGCATAAATGTCAAATACCATCTTGAGGTTAGTTTTAAAGGACACTGGATTCTACTTATAAACACAGCAACGAATGTGCGCTGATAAGAGTACGTAACTGTGCATTTTAGAGAGAGAGAGAGGCAGTGTGGGTGGTGAGTCGCGTGTGGGAAGAAAGGAAAATGGGAAGTAAAATTGCATAAACGGAGGAAGTCAATTTCGTTTTCTTTCAACCTCTCCCTTATCCTCCGGCTCTCTCCCTCCCTCCCTCCCTCCCTCTGTCTCTCAATACAGAAACCGATCTCCCCCCTTTCCCAACACACACACACACACACACACACACACACACAGGCGGCAGATTCCCTATGCAGTCATCCCTCATCCCGTACAACATACGACCACCATGCAATGACACGGTGGGAACAGAAGAGTAGGTCGAGGGTGAAGGCGAACAAGTAGAGGGAGCAGCAATGCCGAGAAAAGTGAACAAGCATCAGGGAAAATATGAAGTTAATGAAAGGGAAGGGAGAGGAAATATGTAACACAGATACTACATTCGGAGAGATTTCGTCGTTTTCCCCTTGTTTTCTTTTGGCAGAGTCCATTAGAAGCTGAGTTTTCAAGGGAGTCTTCACGATTCCAGTAGTAATAGTTTAACAAAGAATCTGCATCATCAACCTCTAAGTAACTCGGAGACACTATTGTTAAAGTTTTTGGTGCCTTATCACGACAAGCTGTATAGTAGAAGTCATTAAAGTTCAAGGAAGTCATCATCATTCTTATTTAACAAGGGTTCTGCATCAT